>NC_081405.1:105269952-105479952 GCF_030272615.1 Cryptomeria japonica | reverse complement strand
TTTCACACATTTTTGCAAAAGCTTTATAATTATCAGCTTCAAGTGAGTCAATTAAGAATCATCTTCATTAACGGCTCTAGTTGATAAGAATGAAGATACTCGACATCAATCATTTCAAAAGTTTCAAAAACAAAACAAGAATTTCATCAAGATTAATAACAATTATTTCAATTATATTGATACACAAGTGGCAAGTACAACTTCAGGTTTGGCCTTTTTATCATCAATCTTTACACACAATTTTACGCTTCTTTCTAAATAATTGCATACTATCATGCTTAGATTAATTAGTGCTAATGTGATGAATCTTCCTCTCGTCAAACCCATAGATACCTCTAAGCCTTTGGCAACTACCTTGTCCATGATATTGAGAAGTGTTATAGATCAAAGCATTTGATTCAATATCTTATTGGTTCCAATACTATTACTGTGGAGGGTGTGAATGATAGAGGAAATAAATTTGTAGCACCTCTTAATCAAAACTAGCAAATCGCTACCAACCCTTTTCCTTCTCATTCTACCAATTTCATTGAGCCTAAACCTCTGAATAATGTAATTATTTATGATACGTGTGTAGAGGCCACCAATGTTGTGAACCTTATTGAACAATCCAAGCCTAATCCTAAACCTCACATCATTTTTGACTCGAAAGATGTCATTGATGCACTTGATGGACTATTATACGTTACAACAAAAAATTAATTGAAATCTCTCATGAGGACTGCTCATTGATCTAGCATGTATGGTGAATGTTATTACTGAAGTGTAGAAGTTGATGGTCAACCACAAGAGCCTAGATCCATCTGCAAGCAAAACACCTATCACACAAAAGAGATTGAGCAAGAGATAATATGCACAATAATAACCTAAGAATTTTGTATTGATTGCACAAAACAATATTGTAGATACAATTATAATAAATGAATGAATCCTTAAAAAGGATGAATGAAACCCTAGGTGCAAATCTTAATGCTAAAATTAAGAGAATTAAAGCAATGCAAAGTAGGAGCTAAATTAAGCTCAACTATAACTAGAAAAGCAAACTCTATATAATAAAAATCACCTAAGTTTAGCTTAAGTGAAAAATCAATAAAGGACCTAATTAATGAATAACTAGATAACTGTTTTAATTACTCCAACACCCCCCCCCCCATAAGATTAACTTAGGGGTAAGCTAAAGAGCTGATGATGAATGCAAAATGCATGAATGAGTCCTGACAACTACACCTAATTAGGTACTCAAGTACAAATTAATGCAAAGCAATGCAACTCTCACAAATGGAAAAAAAGAAAGAAGAGAAAACCTAGTGGGACAAAACCCCTCTCCAAAAAAAAGAAAATAAAATAACAATATGATCATGGAGGACTTAATGATATCCCCCAATAAAAATAGACATCATGTATATAAAATCAAGCATCCCTCCATTAGAAGGAAATAAAGAGACTACATAGCTCCCCATGATGTATAATGTCATGTAGAAGTGATGAGTGCTTGAAGACATTTAACATAATCCGATGTCTAAAAATAACATTTCACCCCATAGGAAGAAGATAAACCAAGTACAAATGCAGGAACGCTTCCCGTTCTAGATAAGAATTAGTAGGAAGTGAAATCTAAATGTAAAATGATGATGTCTCTGAAATTTGCTCATGTGCTACCAAATCCTTGGAAGATGATATCACGAACCAATCAGGCGCATACCTAATCACAATAGGAGGTTACAAACAATGAACCACTAGAAACTAATCTCGAACAAGCTCTAAAGACAAATAAGATGTAATAATAGGTTCATCACGACTATCATCAAATAAGAGAGATAAACACTCAAATGTGTCCTCAAAATCTAAATGGTGAGACTCCTAAGATAATGAAACAATGATTTACAAATAGGAATCCCAATTAGAAAGACAAATAACTGAAATATCTTGCTTAACATGAATATGAGTCTCTGTCAATGAAGGTACAACAACCGTCTCTACAGTTGGAGAAGGAGCAACTTGAGATTTTAATGCACTCTCAAGCAAGATTTGAAAAGAATTATGTTATAAATTAGGACACATTTCATGCCCATGTTAATTTCTTCCACAATATTTACACCCAAAACCCTTATACATGATTCATTCATCAAAATAATATCCAAAAAAGATACAAAAACGAAAACCCTCAATACAAATGGAGACTCGATTTACATGTAGCCCAAAATGAAAAGATTGATATCTTTAGGTACCTGATAAAAATTCATCAAAAAAGGACCTAAGATCTAAATAGGGGACTCTAAGAGCTTTCAAATAATGTCTAGAAGTCAAAAAATAGAGTCTAGATGTGCAAGATATGGCCTTAGAAGTGTAAAACTAAAGGTTGATTTTGGAGCCCTGGTATGAAAATTTGGTTCAGAATCTAACAAAACCACCACCAGATTCATATTGATGTCAAAACCAAATTTTTGACAATATATGGTTTGCCCAATTTTGACTCTTTATGATGAAGCCACGAGCAAAAAACTGAGACTAGGTATTTTAGGATTTAGAGAACCAAAATTAGAAAAACTTGGCTAAATTTACAGGAACACCAAATTTTAGTAAGCTACAAAAAATGCACCAAATTTGTTAATGTCACCCTCCTACAAGATACCTATTGATGTAGGCGTAGTATTTTTTATTTTTTTGAAAAAGAGGGGTAAAAATTTATTAGTTCAAAATACCAGTACATAGAAAAGGGTCTACAAGCCTAAAAGAGAGGACAAAACCCAAGACACCAACAAATGATGACCCCTAAAGGGTCAACACTAACCTTCCATCTCCTCCCAAACAATCCTCTCCATATTCCAAGTACACTTTGAGGGTGTTTCACCCCAATCTCCAACATTTCAACCATCCAATCCTAAAGAAGCCCACCTGGCCAAACAATCACCAACCCTATTCTACTCATGGGGAACATAATGAAAGGAAACAAACTCTAGGGAATCTCCCAAACTAAGAATTTGTCGACCCACCATAGCCAAATGCCAACCAACATCATCCATCCTTTATTTGTTCAACACACCCATAACCACTTGATAATCAGTCTCACAAATAATCTTGCTCCATCTAAGAGTATGACCTCTTTCAAGAGCCAAGAGAACAACAAGATCCCCCATATAATAATTGGTTTGATGGCCCTTATATATCAAGAAGAAGAAAATAACATTACCAAAGCTATCCCTACCTACTCCAACTCCAACATGCCCTGAATTTCCTCTAGAAGACTCATCGATATTGACCTTAAGGATCCCTAAAGGAGGAGGAGACCACTTACCATCACGTCGAGCCTTTGGTTTAGCATGTCGACACCTTACCCGCCGCCTCTTGAAAAAGGACATCTATAAAGTTCCCTCCAAAAATATTCAAGTTTTGAACAACATGTAAGTCTCTAGGTTCAACTTCCTTAGAAAGACCACAATTAGCCATCAGAGTTTCCTATATCATATGTGTAATACGCAACCATACTTGCTCCACCAACAACCTCTTATCTTGAAAAATCCTATCATTTCTTTCAAGCCATAATTGCTAAAGAATGAAGCAAGGTGCAATATCTCACACCACATAAAGGGAGGAGGTCTTAGTTGGGGCTCTTCCCAAAAGATTCCAAAAAAAACAACCAAAGATTTGGCATGAACACAATCATGCCTCCAAACTCCCCACCAATAATGCCATATTTCTCTAGTGAAAGAAAACTAGAAGAAAAGATGAGAGCAATTCTCCTCACTTTTTCTACACGAGACACAAATAGAAGGCCCATGAAACCCTCTCTTCCAAAGTTTCTCCCAGGTGAGACATTTGTTCAGAACAATCAATCATAAGAAAAAGTTACACTTAGGCCAAGACATCTTGTTATACACCTGCTTCCCCCAAGAAACATTGGCCCTACTAAAGGCCAACCTATCCAGTTCCTGATATCCTAAAGCCATTGAAAACTTACCCTTCATATTGGGGCCCTAGGAAAGAATATTTACACCTTTGAGAGAGTTACACATTCTATTAACCAAGTTTCCAGCAAGCTCCTCCCTATCCTCTATTGATCCTCTAGGAGACTAACTTTAAAATCTTCAACTTTTCTCCATCCAACTTCAAGAAAAATATTGGAAAGCGATTGTAAATGGGGGAATTGAGAGAGAATAGGAGGGAATCCATTTGAAGAGTCTTTCTAGGATAGAGATTTTGCCCTTTTATTGTAGATCCAAAACAAACCTTACTTTACTAATTGTGTTCCTCTCTTAAGAGTATGTCAAACTAAGGTTCCGCTTCCTTCCAAAACATACCGAAGAACTTCCTTACCTTCCACTCCCTCCAAATATTTTATATTGATATTTTTTCCCCATCTTTAATCTTGGTTGATGAACCATCTCAAAAATAGCTTAGCAGCCAGTGCATGAACATTCAAACCTGCTTGATGCAAACGAAGACCACCATCCTACTTTGACCTACACACAAAATCTCATTTAACTAAACTCCTCTTTGAAGAAAGAAAATTTTTGGTCCATAAGAATTGTCTAGATAGGGCATCAAATTCCATAATAAATCTTATAGGAGCTAACTGCACAAAACATCTATAAATAGAGAGTTCCTAGATCACTAACTTCAAGAGAATCACTCTACTAGTAGTTGACAACCATCCATTAGTCCAATGACTGACCTTACGTTGAAACTTATCCAAAATCTCTTGCCATAACCCCCCAGGTAAGCGACTTCCTGAAATAGGAACTCCAAGATAAACAATAGGAAGTGAACCAATTTGAACCCTCAAAATTCTAGCAATCATGGCATGAATGCGAGAAGGAGTGTTAAAAAAGAAGATAAAATATTTCCCTTCATTAATCTTTTATCCAAAGGCTATCAAATATATATCAAGAGCTTTCCTGAAATTGGCAACCTCATTGATTCTAGCAACACCCATTAAAGTAGTATCATCCACAAATTGTAGGTGAGAAGAAAAAGGAATACCATGATCCCAATTCCAACCTTGAATCAAACCCTGGCTGACTCGATATTTTCATAATCTTCCCAAACCTTCAACCATTAAAATGAAAAGGTACAGGGAGAGTGGATCACCTTGTTGAAGACCTCTTGAAACACCAAATAAATCAGTGGGATCAATATTAATGAGAACAATAAAAGAAGAGGAAGTGATGCAACTCATCTCCCAACTAATCCAATCAATCTTAAAACCAAAGGCAGTGAGCACTTTATGCAGAAAAATCCATTTAACTTTGTCATAAGCCTTGGCCATGTCCAACTTTATGAACATAGCCATCTCCTTAAAAACTACCATATAATACACAACTTGTGTAGATATTATAACCCCATAAAAAATTTGTCTTCCAGCAACAAAGCCCCCTTGCTCCTCAGAGATTAATTTATTAAGCCATGGATTGAGCCTTTCACCAATCAAATTTACGATAACTTTATAAACCACGTTACATAATGTTATAGGTCTAAAATAATCAAGAGTATTTATTCCTTCTTTATTAGGAATAAGCACTAAAAATGTAGCATTCAGAGCTTTGTGCGTTTGTTTGTTCTTGAAAGACTCCTGCACCACCTCCAAGAGATCTAGCTTAATTATTTCCCAAAATTCTTAGTAAAATTCAATAGGGAATCCATCCAACCCTGGAGCTTTACCCTTCTTCATACCAAAAACCACTACTTCAACTTCATTAAATGTTATAGGTCTCATGAGATCCTCATTCATCTCATTAGAAACTAAGGGATGCAATCTAGCTTGTTTCCCTCCTCACTAGCAGGTATAAAATCCTCCAAAAATAAATCCACAAAGAATCTAGTGACTTCTTGAGTAATCTGCCTATGAGAGGGAAAAAGAACTCCCTCTAAGGAAATGAGAGAAGAAATTGAACTCCCATGTCATCTATCCCTAACTATATTATGAAAGAACTTCGTGTTTTTGTTACCTTCCTATAACCAGTCCATCTATGCCTTTTGCTTCCAAAAAAAATCCTCTCGAAGCTCCCATTCCTCAAATTATTTCACAACTATAGTTTCCTTCCTAAACAAAGAATCTGATAAACCTTGATCCCTAATTTGGCGAGTAAAAGAATCAACCTGAGATTGAGCATTCCTTTTTTCTAGGAAGATATTATTAAAGTTCATCGCATTCCACCTTTTAAACTTATACTTAATAAATTTTAGTTGCTTAACAAAGGAATACATTGCAGTACCATAAGCAAGCCTCCCCTCATTCCACCAGTCTATCATGAGATCATGAAGAGAAGGCTCCTAGAACCACATAATCTGAAACTTGAAAGAGGGATTCTTTGACACTCGAAACTTATTAGTAGATAATATGATTGGCCAGTGGTCAGATCCTCTCTAGTCCAAAATCTCCAAGCTAGTAATCCAACTATCCTCCACCTAATGCAAAGAAACTATAAATCTATCCAATCTCTCATATATTGTATCTACTCCACATCTTCTATTATTCCAAGTAAACAAACCATTGGTGGGCTTAACATCCACAACCCTCAAGAACTCAATATTGTTCCTAAGAAGCCTCACAAAAGGATCTAACGTGAGGTTTTCCTTTGTTTTCTCTTCCAAACTTGAGATTGCATTAAAATATCCTATCCAAATCCAACGGAATAAAGGGACAAGAGAGTGAACAAATCTTATATGTGACCAAAGAAATGAATTCCCCATGAGATCAATTGGGGCATAAACATTTGTAAAAAGAATGCTCTCACCAAATTCATAGAATGTGGCCACCAAGGAGATAGAGGACCTACTACTAATCCACTAGAGAGGAACAACCTTATGCAGATCCCACAAGAAATCCATACCCCCAAAGTTTCCCTAAGCCCCAATGCATTGGCAATGACATTGGAACCAGATTTTTGATGCCTTATTGAGCATACCATCCACAAACAACTTAGTTTATTCAATAAAAACCATATCAGGAGAATGAGAAGCAATCAACTCTCGAATAGCCTTTTTTTTAAGGGATGTTATTTAACCCCCTAACATTCCATGCAAGGACAATCATTTTGGGGATAGAGTGAAGTGAGAATTACTGATCTTCATAGATCTAGACTCCACTAAAGTCTCACACACCAAATTCACCTTTTCTTGGTTTTACTTCCTGCCCACCTTTCAAGTCTTCTCTGGAATTCACTTCTTCAGAGCTTTATGATGAATTCTCAGAATAGATGGGGTACCTTTACTCTTACTACCCTCATGTAAGTCTTTCTTTATAACAGGTCTGGTGCATTTGGGACTCAATCCTTCTTTAGTCTCATTGCCTCCACTTACCCCTTGTTCACCAAAGATCCCCAAAGGGCCATCTATATCCATTTGCACACCAAGGACTTCCTCTTAAGAGCCATCTTGGGTTATTACCATGATCCCCCTCTACTTCCCTTGAATCCAAAATTTCTCGACCCATAGGAATATTTGCAATAGCCCCATCAAATTTATCTAGATCATCCAAAGCATCAAACCTATGATAAACCACATTAGATTGCCTGTCATTTAGGGTTCTCTTTAAACCTCTTCCCTTATTGTGGGTTTTAATTGAAATGAAAGCCTCCTTGTCCACGAGCAGGGGAGCCTTCCCTTTATCCTATTTAGGAGGAGCATTAGCTGGTCCACTTCTAGAAGCCCCTATAGGATTATATTTAGGGCACATTCACTTCAAATGCCATATTCATGACATATGCGACAACGAAATGGTAAAGTTTCATAGTCAATCTATTGGATCCATGAGTTTGAATCCAACTGAATTTCCATAGAATTAGGTAAAGATAAGGTCGAATCGATTTCAATGCAAACACGAGTGCAGGTGATTACCTTTTTTCTATAGTTTGCCATGAAGGCCCCATTGGCTTACCAAGTTGCGCTGCAACAAGATTGAAGATAACAATTCTCTAGAATTACAAAGGAAACCACAAAAGTCGAACTCAAATTGGAAGCCTTGACGAAAGTTCCTCTGTATGGTTGAATCCAACATGCCATGGCTTAATGAAGAGACCCACTCGATTATAAAAATAAGGTCCCCCCTCAAAAGCCTTATTTATGTCTAACATGCATGAAAACACACCAAGAAATACCCATTAGTGGTGATCATTTCTTCCATTTCACCCTTCAGATTCCATGTATGACGAGCCCATGACTCCAGGAAAGGCAAAGACACCTAAATTGCGATGAATTTACAGATCAAATCATGATTAGATAAGTATTCAATATCTACTCCAACGGATTCATGAGGAATTACAAGAATCGACATGTTGTCCCTCCTAGCCAAGCACCCATTTACTTTTAATGGCCTAAACCCTCCAACTTGAGAAGAATTTTCTCCTATGTTTGTACCAATCATGCAAAATATAGGGTTTTCCTGCATGCATGGAGAAGAATTGTTCCTTATTACTACATCCCTAAACGACATGCACGTTTCTCCAAAAGGATCTCTTTGTGCATCCATGCAAATCCCCCACACATAATCAACAACCTCACAAAATACCCCATAGATGCAGGGGAAAAAACTCAAGCAAGATCAAAATTGTTCAACCTAGAATTTCACAAAGCAAGACGCGTCAACTCCCAATCATCCACACCACTCTATCTTCCCATGACACCCACACAACCCCCAAACAACCTGTAGAAACCCCTAGTGAATCGCCAATCTACCACCTCCAAACCTACAAAAAGAACCCCTCCCAACACTACCAAACCCAGGGCTCCCCCCATGTAGGCCTAGTAAGTTGCAAATTTGAGATAAAAAAATTCCCCCCAAATATGGTGTAGTGTTGATGATGCATGAGACGATACCACAGTCCATTGTATAAATTTTTTACCTCAAAAAATGTGCCCCCAAATTTTTTTGCCAATTTTTTTTCGATATCTGATTTTGACGATTTGATAGGTAATCTCAAGGTTTTTGGGCCTTCTAAGTGCAATGGTGTTAGTGAACATATTTTGTCTTTCTTTTAATTGAATTAATTCAAAGCTCTGTTACCCTCTTTGAAAAACAAAAGTTCAACTA
The DNA here is from genome assembly GCF_030272615.1 of Cryptomeria japonica. Lineage (NCBI taxonomy): Eukaryota > Viridiplantae > Streptophyta > Pinopsida > Cupressales > Cupressaceae > Cryptomeria > Cryptomeria japonica. The sequence continues at coordinate 105,470,924 of NC_081405.1, read as the reverse complement.
AACAGTTGGTGTGACATACATCACTTCCCGTTGAATTTTAGATAGGTACAACTCCCTCCATTAGTTATTCAGAGAATAATCTAACTAAATAAAACTGATATGCTTTTAACCTGAAAGCATGTAAGGCTGCCTACTTCATTCTTAGATGAGAGGCCGGTAATATGCAAATATTTCAGAAAAAGCTTTCTTCAAGATGCTTCACCACGAAAATCAGAAGTAATCAAAGCAAAGTTCAATAACACTGATTTCAACACTTCATAAAAATAAACAAGAGAAACAAAGTATCTTTTCAACCAAATATCTTTCTAAACAACACAGAAAGAAGCTCCAGATTAATAATAGCATTCACCATTAGAAAGATAATCATAGACAATTTGACTGGATTAATATTTGCAAAGAAACATTACTCCATGGATTCAAACTCAAAGATTTAAAACCTCAAAATGCATATGATCTTTATATGTATATTCCATGCAACAAAGACATAAAGATACACACATAAGTTCCTCCCAATTTCAGATTCTGGAAAAAACTGATCACTTCCTTCAGACGAACAAAATTTTCTAACCTCTAAGTCTACTATTCCAAACCCTTCTAAAATCTTTTCCATCTAACTTATAGTACTCTTTTTGAAGAACAGAGGAGGTCTCCCTGAAAACCCGACCTCCTCTGAAACAGTTATAAAACTAATAGAGTATTTAGGGGATAGATGTCCTGAAGTAATTGCAAGGTTTTTGAAAAGCATTTAAAAATAAAAACAAAGCATAAGCATCAAATTATGCTTCATCTCCAGCGTCATCTCCTCTTCCACTTTTCCAGGCATCATGGGTGGTTGTAAGCTCCTAAATCATAGACTGACTCAGATTCTTCATGGCATTAGTTTTTGCCTTTGCAACTTCCTTTTCCCACCCGTGTTTTACCATTTTCTCGGCATGTTTAGGTAACTGATCATTGCCAATGAATGTCATGGATTCAATTTGGGCAATCTGTGTTATATCTTCAGAAGTAAAGTTTCCTTTGGCCCTAATTTTCTCCATGTGCAATTTAAATACCTTTATCGCGTCCTATATATTCAACCCATAAAGTCCTAGTTGCCAATCATGATCTAGGTTAACCACTTTATTATCATTGACCAAGCTATATTGAAGTTCCTGGAGCTCGTAAACGGAGGCTTTGGCATCAAAGATTACAGCCTTGAATGTAATTACCTGCCATGCTATGGTTTTCTTCAACACAAAGAGTTGGCACTCATCAGTTACCAATTTTATTGAGTTTTCTGCTAAAAACTCAGTGGCTCCATATTTTTCTATCTTGGCGAACATGGGTAATGCATTTTCCCACTTATGCTCCTGCTTTTCCCATTGCACAACCTGATTTTGGATCTCTGCAATGAGGTTTTGAATTTCATCGCATAGCTTCCTGGAATCTGTAATATATTTTTTGCCATCCTTGATCACCACTTCAATCTATTTTTCTACAGCCCCTGCGATGCTCTTGGCTCACTGAACTTGATTCATCAGTTTCTTGTTCTCTGGTGAAGTGGGAATGAAGTTTTCTGAAGCTTGCGATATAGGGAGTGCTCCAAAATAGCATAGGCTATCAATGAATTGGGCTAAAACCTTGATGTGTTGTTTCAGTTCCTTTTTCTCTTGTCCATCTTTCTCTGACCTGGTGAGAATTTTCTTAACCGTCACATTGAAAAGGTGGTTATCAGAGTCCCTGCTCATGTTTCCCAGATCTACTTTGGTGACTTCAAAATCTTCTGCATTTATTTCTTTACTTTCATCCTTGGGTTTATAAGAAGCAATTTCAGCAACCCATCTCCCGGTCTTTTCATCAGCGTCCAACCTGGTGGTTGTTTTGGAACTTCTTCTGTTTAGGACCTTTTTCCATGTATTTGACCACCATATCTTGAATTGGGATAGACACTGGGATCGAGCTTCGTTTCTTACTTACTGAAGTAGTTAACCATTTGGGAGTTGTGCTTGAACTAGTTGTTCTTCCAATTACTTTAGGTGGCGGTGTCATGGCTACAGTGATTGCATGGGAATCCGTGATGTTGACGATATCACTATCAAGGTCCTCAACCTCAAAAATCTGAGGATCGAGGGTCTTGTCTGTCACCTCTGTGTCTCTGACTAGGTCCATTTTCTTTTGTGCAACACTCTGTGACCTTGTAAATTGAGGAGCAAGATAGTTCAAAGCAGGATTAGGCTCGTGCTTGGTGTGAGATGACTTCTTATTTTTACCTGCATGAAAAGGCATAGAAGTGGGGTTAGAAAAACTTTTTGGAGAATGTAGAGAAACCACATTATCTCTTGCAAGACCAATCTTGATGCCTGATTTTATTGCTCTTTTCTTATTAACCCAATCTGCAGTTCTCTCCAAGACTCTTTTTGTTATGAGTTGTATATCATCTTCTTCTTCCACAACCCAATTAATAGAGGATGTTTCAGGTTCAGTTTGATCTAGATACCCAGGTTCAAATAGCTCTAGATTATCTTGTTTGATCCCACTTATATCAAGTTTCACCTGTAGTGAAACTATCTGTTCCAGAACCATTCTCATATTTTCTCTCCTGGACACTTCAAGTTCATCACAACAATATTCCCAAAAGTCTTCCAAGTGTGGGATAGGAAGGTGCAACATCAAACCAAGGCCCCATGAAAAACCTTTATTATCAAAGCCATTACTTTCTTGATATAGTTTGAAATTAAAATTCTTCAAGTCAGCTCCTATGCTCAACGCATTTGACATTGAACTACAAGATAAAGTGCCCAATTGAACAGGGAAATGATCTTCCCATTTATCTTTGGGTTGAGCTTTCTTAATTATAGCAGACAACTGTCTACAAATCTCAGCAAGGACAAAGCAATCTAAACAAAAATGAGGAAGTCTGAAAGGTTCCTTTTCGAAACCACCTACCCTTATATAACAGAAACGAGGAAATTGAACAAAGAAGCTACCATATCTTTTCACCAAGGCCTGGGCGTCTTTAGACATTCTTTTTTATTTCATGTTCTTCAATTCATAGCACAGGTCCCCCAGGAAAGCATTATGCACTCTCCTAAATCCTTGTAATGCATTATCTCTTTGCAGCACGGGGGAAAAGTCATATACAGAAATATCCCCTTCAGCAGGTTGCCTAGGGATTCCCATTATTTATTTGATACATGCTAAACAATATATCAAATAAGAAGACATGAAGAAATTTTGTTTGAACTTCTTTGCCATGCTTAGTTTTTCTCTCATAGAGTCAGCAATAAGCTCTGCCCAGTCAAGGAACTAATTTCCCTTCAACACCAGTTGCACATAACAATAAATCCATTCATCAAGGTTGTAGGCTTCAGCTGAACCTCTATCTCGGTGTAACAACAACATAACATCATGAATATGGGGAAGCATGTGATTTTTGTTGGGGTGTTTAGGTAGCCTAGAGCCACCTTTCTAAGGAACTATCAACCAATGCTTTGCTATATTGTTCCGGTGTCCACTCTTGTCTGCATTGAACTTGGTGATTGATTAGGCAGGGGAAAAATTTGAGAACTTGTAATCTGGCAATTTGAAAACAAAAGAAATGACTTCCCTATTAATTGCAAGGAGGGTTTCACCATTGTCCCTCTTGATAGTTTTAGAAATAGGGTCATATCGCACAATGCACTCCCTAACTAATTCTGGGCAAGGAATAACAGGTGGGAAAGTTGTTGCCTCTATTAGGCCACTACTTAGAATTTCTAGACCAAAAGAACCATCAATACCTTTAAACATCCTTTCCTTCAAGGCTTCCAAATTCTCCCCTTTCAGGTCTGTGTCACTGACAATGGGTTTTGTGCAAGCAAGACTGAAAATATATCCGAAAAGATGCAGAGTGGACTTCATAATTTATAACCAACAACCCTTATCTCTCCAAGCAATTTTATTATGAGAGAAAAACAAATAAAAATCACTGAAGAAGATAGGAATCAAAACTCACCTTCACGACTGAAACCAATCGAATGACTACCAGTAGAAAAACCTTTGACCAGACACTCCGCAGCAATGAAGAACAAGTTTCAAAATAAATCACTTCATACCTTATAACAAATGAAGCACCAAAAGCTCATTTAGTGCATTAATTTTGGCCGCCAACTCAAATGAGACAAGCATTGGGATTTGACATCACGCGTGTGTATTGAATGCATGATAGTGCTCGTCAGCGTAACTGCCAATTCCCAAAAATGATTACTTGCCTTAAAAAATCGGCTGGTTAACATCACCTGAGATATGGCCAAATCTTCATCACACTTAGCAATAAATGCACCATCACGTCATTTAGTCTTTTCTATGGGACCCACCTGATTTGAACATTCATGAACCATTTGAACTGACTTCATGAGGGTTCAAGTAGTTCAAAGCATATGCTACGCCAAGGAGATTTTCCTTTGGAAAAGATTAACTTTGTTGATTGTCGCTGGTCCTTTGAACTTCATCAAACATTTTGAACATCACCATATCACCATTTTCTAACAAAACTTATGTTGTCCCCCTAGGCAGTGTGTTTCGAATAACTATATATATTTTCGATTAATGAAGGTTAAGTCCAGGGGAGGTTACATCTATGGCCAGATGTTCGGGTGGGAGGATTGAACCAGGAGAACAAAATGATTAACAACTATCTTATTATCATTGTTGGCCCCCTACAATTTTCTAGGACGTAGAGAATCGAACAACTTTCTCATCTTTGTTGGCCCCCTACAATTTTCTAAGATGTAGAGAATCTGGCAATGTAGTCAATAACTATAGTGCAGGTGGTCCTTTTCTTCTAGCGTCATTCTAGCAGGTTAAGTAGGCAGCCTAACCATATGACGTATATAACAACTCTCTTACGGCTTAGATTAATTCAATTTACTAGCAGGTTTCTTGTCAATTAATTAATTAATTAGAAGTAGGCCTCTTCATATTACGTACATAATCTGGCAATGTGGAAGTGAAGGTTAAAACCAGCGGAGGTTATAACTGGAAATGTGGAAGTGAAGGTGAAGCCCAGTGGAGGTTACAACTGGTAATATAATTAATTGGAAGTAGGCCTCTTCATAAGATTAGGATAGTTCGGTGTACAGACTACAATGGGCAATTCGGAGTACAGTCAGTCAGGGCGACTTGCCATATAGGGAGGGAGGCCCCCTACCCCTATCAATTATATGGTCTATTGTTGGGAGGCTTGGGGACCACAAGAAATAACAATTGAAAATTGAGGGACTTGATTCCGGGTTTCAGTAGATTTGTTAGACACATATATTTCTTTTTGAGGTTGTTTTGGTAATAAAGTTGAGTCAAGTTGCCCTAACTGAACTCTAAACTCTACTTTCAATAACTGCAAAGCATTTATACTTTCAATAACCTTGTATAGGAAATACCAAAAGAGAATATTATAATGTGAACAAAAGATTCGACGTGTCCAACAAATCTACAAAATAGGAGGGAAAGTAGGATGTCACCGGAGGTCATTTAAATCTTCTATACTCATTTTCTTTCAAAATTCAGTAGGGTGTAACCTACCCTATAAGGTGGGAAAGTAGGGTGTCACCTACAAAACAGGAGGTCATTTCTATACTCATTTCCTTTCATTTGATTTCAAAATTATGTTGTCTCCACTCTTATACTCATGGGTACAAGCATTTGCTGTGTCAAACAAATCTACTCGTGGGTACAAGTTCTGTGTCGAACAAATCTACTCTTTGTGAGATGTGTCAATAGATATGGGGATCTAAATATTTATTTTAGACTCGTTGCAATACTGCATCTTTATTTTCTACTCATTGCAATTCCTTTAGGGAGGGTTATATCTATTGTCAGGTAGGGATGTAGTATATTGCTCGGAAGAGACATTAAATTAAAATATTGCCAATTATTTACCAGGGAGGGTTCTATCTATTGCCTCTCGCCAATTACATGCCCACTTTCAATAATTCGCAAGAACAAGAACAATGGATAATATGCATATTACTTATATTTTTGTCAAGTAGGTTACATATCATGAATTATAATAATAATAATTACATTCTTATTAGACTTTAACCGGTGCCTAACTCCACAAGTGGAAAAAGTGCATCCAGAAATCCAGACACCACAGTTTAGATTCACCCTTAGACAACCTAGTTTAGATTCAACCAGTTCTATTGAGCAGCTACTAAACCAGCCTAACAAGGGACAAAGATTCTTTATACGAAATTTGCATTCTGTTCAAAAGGCCACTATTTTTAAGTTAATACCAAATCCATCCTTGTTCAAAAGGCCACTATTTTACACTACTACTTGAGGAAGGAGGGGAAGGTTCTTTCTTTACTGACTGGCAGGAAGGCTCATCTTTTCGACCCTGAATTGCAACCTATAAGCACCAGGGTTACAAACAACTAGGACCCCATTCCTACCCTAACAAGGATTCATAAAACCTACCCTAACTAGAATACTGCTTTCTTACTGATCTTGTTGATCAGCAACACCCCATAGCTCTACTATATTCTATTATTCACCCTACTATATTATATATATAAGAAGGTGGAAACTTTAAATCGTGCATCCAGAAATCACCCGAAATGTTGAATCACCCCCATCACTCCCACTTTTTGACTATTTCTAACTAAGCGATCAAGGGCACCTCTCAAAGCGAAATCAAAGCAGAAAGGTTAGGGGAGAGGTCCTGCATTTTTTCAAGTTGGAATATCACCCTTATATTACATCGTACTTATATTAAGCGGCTATTGAACCAACCTAACAAGGGACAAAGATTCTTTATACGGAACTTGCCTAACTCCAAAGTGTGGAAAGGGCAAGTCCTATTATATCAATATTAGGGGAAGTCTATATTTTACATGTCAAGTAGTGGGGAATAGGAATAATTTGATAGTGGAGAATAGGAATAATCTGATAGTAGTGATGGATGGATGCCATTTTTTGGTCGGCCCAGGCAAGCGAGAAGAAAGATTAGGGGAAAGGTCATGCCAAAAAAGCATCCCTTACGTTCAAACTGAATAATGCCCTTACATTCAAACCAAATAATGCCCTTACATTCAAACACATTCAAACTGAATAATGCCCTTACGTTCATCAAAACCCCCTCGACATTCTAAGTGAATAATAATAATAATATTTTAGGTGATCGCTGGCTGGTTCAAGCCGCGAACAAACCAAAAGGATCTAGGATCTATGGCTGGCTGATAAATGATCTACAAATAGAATAGAATTGAATGCAATTTGTTCATGAAGGCTGGTGAAAGCCGGAAACAAACCAAAGGGAATTAAGGCTGGTTCAAGCCTCAAATAAACCAAAAGGATCTATGGTTGGCTCCTATGATGATCTACAAACAAAATACAATCTCATGCAATTTGTTCTTGCTCTATAGGGAAATACAGACGAAACTAGAACAATATAATGTTACAATTGAGGCGTTAGGAGCCTAAAGTGATGGAAGGAAGGACAAATGCCAACACCAAAAAGAAACTTATTCAAATAGAATAGTAATCATTATTATGACTATAATGTAATTAAGGATTATTCTATTTCTTTATACTGAACTAGCCAGATTATTCTTCTTATTATTATATTGTGGGTTAACGAGTTGGCGTCTTGGGTGGTAAAGTCCCACATCACAACTAGAACCCCACCCAAAGGAGATGGGACAAATAAGATTGACTGGAAGGAAAGTGCTCATCAAACCTACCCTAACTAACAAAGATTCTTTATACAGTAGTTGCCTAACTCCACAAGTGGAAAATGTAATTATTATTATTATTCACTATTTATTAGATAGGGCAAGTACTATTTGGGATCCTAGTTTGCTTCATTTAGAGACGAGACAACATTTTCTTTATACCTGAACTGGAAGGGAGTACGGGTGGAAACACGAACCATTGTGCAACTTTGGATCAACGAGTTACCAAAAAGCCACCCGATTAGGAGAGTAACAACCTGCCTTTTCTTTTTACTCTAACTTGCAGTCAGAGCGCATGTGGTAACACCACTAATTATGCTACTTTTTAGAAACTTGTTACCATACAAGCCACTTGGTGTCGAAGAGTAACAACCAGAACAACGGGAAGGATGGATTGATCGCGAGAAAGGTGCCTATCCATATTCGAAGTAGACGTTAATGGAAGGCGGGAAAGGTGTCAATCGAAGGATAGGTTCATGCCTATTTGATCTTTAGCCAGAAGGGTATCACAACCTAACAAGGGACAAATACTTATACTTTAACCTACCCCTACCCATGGATGTTGACCTGCCCCTACCCATGGCCCCTTATAATAGTAGGGGAACCTACCCCTACCAAGGGATATGGAAAATGGATGTCGACCTACCCCTACTTGAACTACCCCACCCCACCTCGGCTAAATTTTTCCACCTGATATCCTTCCATCCAACCTTCCATGATGAGGTGGTAATTGAACCCACACCTTGTTTCCCAAGAATTCAATCTGTAGGGGCAACCAGCTAATCACCCACCCCTCTCATTTGGTCACTGAATAATTCAACTTTTGAACCTAAAAAACTAGAGTTGATGGCGATTCGCCAAATTATATACGTAACATGCCCCCCAGTCGATGATTCTAGCAACTAGAATTGCAAGCACCCCGTAGGGGCCATAGAATAGTAGGGGCCTACCCTACTTCCCAACTATAGTTCCCACCCACCCTATCTAGGCTATAGTTGTTGATTCGATTACAGTGTCCATGGGGAATTATGATATGCTTTTTAAGTCTTCTTAGATTTCTGTAAGTGAGCATCGCGGTGGGATTGACTCTTGTGGTCCCCAAGCCTCCCGACAATAGGCCGTATAATTGATAGGGGTAGTGGCCATCCCTCCCTATATGGCAAGTTGCCCTGACTGACTGTACTCTGAACTGCCCATTGTAGACTGTACTCGGAACTGTCCTAATCTTATGAAGAGGCCTACTTCTAATTAATTCTATTACCAGTTGTAACCTCCACTGGGCTTCACCTTCACTTCCACATTGTCAGTTATAACCTTCACTGGTTTTAACCTTCACTTCCACATTGCCAGATTATATACGTAATATGAAGAGGCCTACTTCTAATTAATTAATTGACAAGAAACCTGCTAGTAAATTGAATTAATCTAAGAAGTTTTTCAATGTTATTTTGTACTTTACCGAGAGTACGAGCATAGGCTCATACTCAAATGCTAAAGTGGGGGCTAAATGTAGCATCATAATTTGTATCCCTATACAATATCATCCCCACTTTAGCATTTTAGCCTTCCGTGCTCTGGTCATGTTGATTCTTCTCACACTGGCTTTAAATTGCAATTTTCTTCTATCATTTGGTTCAATGGTCCATTGTTTAGCCCTGATATAATGGACAAGGACACCCTAGACACCTTTGTCTAGCTTAAAGGATCCTAATTTTGGACCCTCCATTTGTCAAAAAACATGGGCCGAAATTTCCTTCTTGTGTCAATCCACTTAGAAAATTAAAAAATGTTTCATGAGGTGAGATATAAAAGCAAGCCTCACCCCCTCATTTAAAAAAATAAATAAATTTAATTTTAATCAATAAAATTCAAGTGAGCAAGCAATCAAGTATTATCAAGGCGGTGAAGGAGATGTCAAGTATTCGTATTCAAAGCATTCAAGATGGCATCCACGATAAAGATATTATGAAGACATTTCTACATGACAACATCAACCTTTGTATGAAGAGTTAAAAGCAATATTCATCAAGGTATAACATGCCAATTTCAACATTTTAATTTAGATCTATCCTCTGAACTTTTTAAGACATGCTTTCAATTCAATTCAATTTCAATTATTACTCAAATATAGGGTTAATTCCAAACCTAGGGTTCGACATAAGAAAACCCCTATCAACAATACAATTTCTCTTCTTTTGTGTGTACGTGGAAAATTTAGAAGACATGGTTAAGGATTCGAGAAGAGAAGATAGAGACCTATAGATCCAACTTTTGTAGAGGCAAAAAGCGGAGGGCAAGGTCGCCCCAAGCACCTATGTCTGACAATTTTACAGCGAAACTTCAAGGAATTACTCAAAATTGCAACTTAATTTCGAAATGACAATTGTTGTATGTATCCAATAGCCTAAGGACAAGGAGGTGCTAAGCACCATTGTCCGACACTTTTGAGCCTAGATTTTAGACACATGTTCCTCTCTGCTTCCTCTTTCCGGATATTGCTGCATATTTGATTTGAGACTATTTGTGCATGCTAATTTCACACCTTTAGCCCTAGATTTTGCATTTAGTTTACATTTTCCGTAGCTCATTTTCAATTGATTCAAGGAGACCTTAATTCATCTTTTGCTCAATCCTTGTCAATCAGATTTTTTATTGATCCAATTGAATTCATTGCCCTCTTTAAATCTAATCATTAAGGAAATAGGTTTACTTGCTAGTTTGCATGCCTAAACTCGTGGACCCTATTTCCAAACATTACATATACATATTCATCATCATGTCTAGATGGATCATAATTACATGACATGTCATGCCATCCTATGATCACCATGTTGGGTAGAGCATTAACATGACTATTTTTCATATATGCATTTTTTTAACTGTACTTTTCCCTTCTATCTCCCACGATCATTCCTCCAACCATCACCCTTCTCTAATTACTTATACTTCCATATATTTCACGTCATCCCATTTATAACCACAATTATTTCCTTGCAACCACCATATATTATACTCATGTACGCACTTACACATATACATTCGCTACCCACCTCAATATTAACCCCTTTTATTTTTAATTATTTTTTATCTTAGATCAATCCCATGTTTTAAGGGATTGATATTGTACTACGTAGGATTGACCTTCAAATTTTAAATATTTAAATTTAAATTTTAGTAACACTTTCCCAATTTAATTCCAACTAGACAACTTGGTACATGTGTTGTATAATTACTTGCTACATTTTGGTAATTAATACCATTTAATATTCATTCATTATCATTCACTTCCTTTAAAATCCAAGAGGAAAATATTTCTAAGAATCTTTTGATTTAAAGCACTAAAAGAGACATAATTTTGCAAAGCACCCTAGGGCATTGGCATGAGAATTTTTTGTTGTCTTCAATAATTTATATGAATATAAAGCTAGTTTGATCTAGGAAAAGATAAATCTTATAATCTTGTGATTTCCCTAGGGTATTTCAAATGCTACCAATCCTTAACAATTGACATAGAGTTGTGATCATGATGAGTTCGTTGTAAGTCTACAAATACAATGTTGTTTTTGTATAGTAGATAATTATACTCTACACTTGCATATTGTTTATTTTTTAGAAAAATAATTAGTTTCATTATTTTATTAAATATACATAGTCTACACTTGTATAGAGATGGTCCCATTATATATATGAATGTGGCTAAGGGCCTACTCTCGTGGTTACAACAATTTTACAACATCTCGTGCCTTGGGCGTCATTTACAACCTTGCTATGTTTGATAAAGAGAAAACACCAACATAAAAAATAGATGAAACCACTTATATAACATATTGTATTCTATATATTAAGGAACAAAAAAATTATGACCCCACCCAAATAGGGTGACAACTTTGTCATTCCTCTATGTTGGGTATGTTAGCAACAAAAGGTTGCCCTCCTATTGTCCCTTGCATTGTTTCCTCACTCCTCATCTTGACTTTGTCCAACATCTCTTTTGGGAAACCTACTCCCGCCTCCACCCATACCCTTAAATTAGTCTCGTACATCCCCCATACAGGGAATGGTACTAGAGGACTATTATACCTATAATATATTTTTGGCCAACAACCTCCTCAAGTCCATAAACCACCACTCTACATTGCCATAGTAACATATTTCTTTAAGACCACTCTCCACTTTTCCCACACACACGCCTCCATTAGTCTCTAAGACATCTCACCATCCTTTAATTCCAACAACCACACCATGAAAACAAATGCTATGTCCAAGTTTGTTTTGAATTTTAGTCCAACTCTAGATACTCATCACCTAACACCGTCTTCAAGGTCCACAACATAATAGACAACTAACATATAAAAATATTTCTCAATCTCCCATCTGAAAGATTTAACCTAAACACCGTTTGTCTCTTTCTCACCCTCAACCCAAATGCTACCTTCATGGTTTGTGTTCCTTCCTACCTCCCACCACTCCAATTAATAGGCCCCTCCTTAATTTCCCATGCTTTTCTACCATCGCCTTCTCCATTTCCATTTTAGCTTGTTCTGTTCTTCAGAGTATACCGCCCTTGCATTAATCATTATTAATGCCTCCATCTCCTATATAGATAAAAGTTGATCTAGTTTTGCTAGACATTGAGCAAATATACTCCAATGCCCTCCTCCATCATCTCAAGTGCCCAATTTTTCAAGAGTTTGACCATTGCATTACCCTCGTTATAGATATGTAAAACATGATATTCTTCACATTCTTTGAGTAATTGCCAAATTGGCCACAAAAATTTATTTGGTTTCCAATTCAATGTTCTTCTTCATTAATTACATTTATAATAATTTGTGAGTCCCCTTCTAGTTTATTTTGTTTGTAACCCAATTTTTTGCATCTTCTTAAAGCTAGCCATGGTGCTTGAAATTCAGCCTCGTTATTGGTTTCATCTATTAATTTCTTGGAGTTTATTGCCAAAATATTCTCTTGCCAGTCTCTCACAACACAACCCACTCTCAAGGGTTTCAGGTTTCTCCAAACAACTTCGTTAAAGTTTGCTTTGGCCCATCCTTCATCTAGAGAGGACCAACTTGTCTTTGTTCTAGAATCAAAAGACAAATGAACCCGATAAACCCCATGAACCAAAACATAATTTTATTAAATATGAAATCTTCTAGTCAGCCAATAGGCTTTGCCCATCAGGAGTGTCTCACACTGTCGGAGAAATGTGATACCATGCATAAAAAAATGTGCCATCACTAAAACATTATGCTCGTTGTCTTAACAGTCGTACATGTTGTATGTTGGAGATGTGGTCTTCCACCTGCAAGAGGGAAAACACTTCAAACACACCAATTAAGCATTGCATTAGATGTTAGAAATCAATACACATGAATAGATGAAAAAGTCTAAAATCAACTCATTATCCTCTATCTCTAAATATCTCTAAGATTCAAGGTAGCCCTCACTTGGAAGAGCACTTGATCCTCAAGATGACAACCTAGAGAATGAGTTATATGAAAAATGCTACTAGAATCAAAATGAATGCAACTAGGATTCTAGTGAGTGCTAAGAGATGAAGATGAAGATGAAGGATGCAAGCTAGGTGATTAGGAGGCAAAGTATATTCCAAATTGAAAGCTAAGTATTCCATGTGAGTTAATTAAACTAAGATGAGAATGCAATACTTATAAAAGAAGTGAAATTAAGCTAGGGTGAAAGATTAAAATGCAACTAAATGAAGCTAAACTATGTGCTATGGATGCTTGAGGATGATGTTGATGCTTGGTGATGACAAAGAGATCTCCTTAACCTGCAATGTGACTATAATTTTGATGTACAAAAGATTTTTTGAATTGAAGAAGGAATGGGCTCTATTTACAGAAAAAACATAGAAATGAATGGTTGAGATTGAGTAATCTCAACAAGGGCTGGGATTGAAAGTTATCAATCCATGGGATAGATTCAATCCAATCCCAAGTTGACAAATGTCACCTTGAGAGGGCTTTAGGGGATGCTAAACAAGCATTAGATGTTAATCAAGCAATCAGGGATAATCTCAAGGAGTGACATCGTGGATAATGTCATTAACCAGGGAGGCATGCTACTACCCAAGAGGTAAACTCTTGTGCAACATGGGTAAATGGTTAAGGGACAACCATCATGGCTAAGGGGTGTGGGTCTGTAAGAGGCATTAAGTGCCTTAGGAGACTTTTGGGGCTAATTTGTAAGGCTCTTACAAATTTGGGGAACTCAACAAGTTAGATTGTTGAAGACTTTCCCCAAATTTGGAGAAGTGGCTCCCCCAATTTTAGAGATGGGACATGATTAGGATAGGATTGGAAGGCTTCTTGAAGAATGATTAGGGGAATGTAGGATTTTGCAAGTGGGTAAGGGAAAATAGGTAATTTTAGTAAATTAAAATTATTTAATTTAGCCAAAAAGGGGATGCAATTTGCATTTGTAGGATTTTGCAAGTGGGGGGATTTTTAAATAAATTTTGATTTATTTAAATGCAAAAGGGATTTTAATTAAGTGTAAATTTAATCAAAAAGGGGAAAAGGGGATTTTAATTAAATAAATAAGATTTATTCAATTAAATGGCTAAGGGTACTTAATCAAACCTTAGTTTAATTAATAGGTTAGGCTAGAGGAAATAAATTTAATCAGAGGAAATAAATTTAATCAAATCTTTAATTTGATTAATAGGATAATTAGATGAATATGGATATTAATTAAATCTTGATTTAATTAATTAGAAGATTTAAGAATAATTAAATGAATAAAATTCACTTCATTCATTGTGCAACTTTTAGGTGTCTACATTTTGCCCCTCTTTGGGTTAACATGTGACCACATGTTGATTCAAAGAAAACGCTCAATTTGTCGCCGATTTTTTTTGATATGATGTTGTCACCAAAGTTGTCAATATGATTCCCTGGATATGAAAAGTTGATTTCGATATGAAGCATTGATGTGATACTAATAGGTCGAAATGAGATTGATGATGATATTGATTCGATATGAAGCCGATATGGAAATTTAATACGATAATGTCGATATTCCCCCTCTGGCGATAAATTGAGTAAAAATACGTTTTTCGGGGGAACATCGTGAAGCACGATGATTTTTTATGTTTTAGCGATTTTTCATTTTTTGGGGGGGGTGGGGGATTTAAAAAATTTATCGTCTAATAGATTTATTAAAAATGATATTTAAAAAATGGGGGTAGGACTATGTGGGGATAGCGCGTACATGCCCCACATGTCCACCGAGGCATCACAACCGCCTGTGTCAGCATGGGCTATAATCCTCCGAGGGCCCATTTCCACCTCATTTGTGCACTTGTCATTTGAAGATTAGAGCTCTGGAGTGGAGAGGAGAAACGGCACCCCCCTACCATCGTCATCGATTCGAGCGAGTTCAGCAATTTTAGAGGTCTGCAGATTACAACCCATCGGTAAGTTCGATTTTCTAACCCTCCTCATAAATTTTTAGCTTAGATTTTGCAAAAAAAAGAGTGTTAGGGTTTACTTTTCGCGCTTTTTGATTTTTGAATTTTGTTTAGCGCATATAGAAAAAAAATAGCGCATGCGATGTTTCTTTTTGCGCATTTAATATTTTTCGTCACGCATATGAATTTTTCGTAAGTGCATTTGATGTAGATTTTAGCACAATTGATCATTAGTTTAGCGCATATGAAACAACGCACCATTATTTTGAATTTTAAGAAATTTTTGACATGTGCAATTTGGATTTTTAGGTTCATTATGAAGTTTTACACCCTGTCAATGTGTCGGTTTGGTTCGTTTTTGTTGATTTGTTGTCGATATGTTGATGTTTGTGTCTTGAGTCGGTTGATATGGTTCATTTGTCGATATGGGTCAAGTTTGGTTAAAATCGATATCTTGCAAGGTCGATATGGGTCACGTGTTGATATGAGTCAATTGTCGATATGGGTTTGTTTGTCGATATGGGTCAAAGTTGATATATGCCTTGAGTTCGATATGAGTCTGGATTGCATTATGATGCTTGATTTGGTTTTTGATATGGAATTGTTGTTGATATGGAACGTGGTTTTGATTGATTGAATGATCTTTAATATGATATTTGTTTGATTAATATGAAACTTAATTTTGTTATGGGTCATTGATTTCAATATGAATCTTGATTGGTGTTCGATATGAATCTTGTTGTCGATATGAAACTTGGTTTGTCGATATAGTTCTTGTTATCAATATGGTGCATGTTTTCAATATGGTGTGTGCTTTCAATATGGTGTTTGTTTTGGTTTGCGATATGGGATTGATTGATTGATTCTTGATATGAAGTTTGGGGTCGATATGGTTCTTGTTATCGATATGAATATTGATTGATTGGTTTTTGATATGAGTCTAATTGATCTTTGATATGGATCTTGGTCATTGATAGGGTACTTGATTGGCGATATGAGTCCTGGTATGAGGAAGGAGGAGGGGACAGGTGGGACAAGGAGGACCCGTACAGGCCGAGGATGTTGTAGCAGTGGAGGCTGGGGAGAGGTCAGGCGATGACGGATCTGAGGAGGAGACTGAGTTTAAGGAGATTAGAGGAGGAGGAGGGCTGATCGGATTGGGTGGGATGATGGTGGAGGAGGAGTTGGAGGAGGAGGATGGGAGGGGTTATGAGACCTAGGAGGGATGCTCCTAGCAGTAGTATAGGTGTGGGTAGCTCAAGCTCCTGATCAACAAGTTCCAGATGTAGTCACGCTGATCCCGCCCCTTGACTATGCTTCTCAGATTCTATATTTTTTTACCCTACTGTACTTTACTGATAGATACATACATAATTGTATTCTGATGACATCCTGATATGATGCATTATTGTACTTTGATCTCATTGATATGATGCTCATTGATGTTCGAATATGATGCCCGATGATCTTATTTCCATGATACTGATGTTGCTTGATTTGATGGACATTCATTATTGATATATATCCAGGGACTTTGGACATTTTATTGTTTCATTGGCGATTGGTTCTAACTTGTATCATTGATTTTCATTTGGATCAACATGTGGTCACACATATGCATGATGATATGATAGCTTATACATGTTATGGATGCAACTACTTTGATTTCAATGAGCTATGTGATATGCTATTGATCTATATGACATTTGCAGATGATGATGCAGATGATGTGATGTGTTTGTTTTTTGTTTTTATGATCTACATGCTTTTATGAGGATTGTAATGTATGTCTAATGGATACTATATGTTTGGAAGGTGATATGCAGATGATGGTTAGATTTGATGATTGCAAATGCTTATGATTGTGCAAATGTTTCTAACATATTTTTTTGCTTTTGTGTGTTTTGGATAATGTGATCTAGAATACTACATGTTCTTGATATGATATGTGAAATGTGAGATGTATAATGATAATGATATGAAATGTATCTTGAAAATGAGATGTATAATGTGATAATGGTGAAATGTATTTTAAAAATAAGATGTATAATGTGATGTGAAAATGATAATGCAATCGAATGCAATTTTAAAATGATAATGCAAATGCACCCAAGTGCAATATTAACATGATAATGATGTGCAACCTAATGCCAGATTAATATGATAATGAAAATGAAATGATACTAATGCCAGATTAAAAATGATATGCAACCTAATGCAAGATTAAGATGACAATGATAATGAAATGGTACTAATGATACTAATGCATTCTCATTCCCAAATGTTTCCATCTATTTCAATCAAAGTGCTAGTGCTTCCCTTGTTTTCATCATCAGGCCTTGATTTGTTGAAAGTTGATACAAGCATCATGGTATAATTAAACCATAATGACCCATGTATAACTTACATGGCTTTTGATATTGCAAGATGACACAAACGTCGAGGTATAATTGAACCAAGACAACCTGAGTGTTACTTGCGTAAAACAAACAAGAGTTAACCTTTGTCCTATGCAAATCTGAAATGTCTTCAATGATATGTTAGCCAATCATGTCGTAAGGCAAATTTGCATAGTAGAAGACTTCACTCCCAAACAACAGACAAAGAAACCATCACATTCCTTCCTTTCTTATCTAGTCGTTAAGACATCCTTGAGTCGCTTGGGAGATATGATAAGCATAAATTAACAACCATCAATGAGCATGTATGTTATCGAAAATGTATTCTTGTCAAATAAAACATCTTGCAAATAGATCTTTTGTTCAGTTCAAGTCAGTTCAACTCCTTGATGTCTAGCCTTCTTGCTTCGTTGTGGTTATTGTCGATTGTTCTGATCTTTGTTGTCTTGCTACGTGTTTGGTCTGATGTCTAAAACCCTCAAGGATAAATGCCCCCAGCGAGGTCAAGATTTTGCCCCTTGCTGTTGATACTACTTAAATATGGATATTTACACTATTCACCAAGCCAAGGTGGGATATGATTCAGATAAACGATTCAGATAATCAAGGATAGTGACTATGCTAAGTATGTCCAGGATAACGTTGGGTGTACAAGTGTTATGTGGTGGCTATGGGCTCAGATCATATGGATATGATACTAGTATTGATAGATAGAGGAGATGCTCTCTCATAAGTGGCGCCTGTTTCCAAGTTTTCACCACTTGTTTTTATTGCACTTTTTGATTTATTTTTCATTTTTTTGTATTTTTCTGCTCTTTTTTTTTTTTTTGTCACAAGGTGCCTGTTTGCCAAGTTTTCACCCTAGTGATGATTTTTGATACTTTTTTTAATTTATTTTTGCTTGATCCGTGCATTGGACGACTCAAGTATAGAACTTCTTCAGATGGATGTTGTTGGTTGGATCATCAAGCATGTCCCATTTTGAAGTTGATAACTGATATGCTCCTAATCCATAAGATGATATGATGACAAAGGGCCCTAACCAGTTAGGTTCAAATTTCCCCTTCTTTTCGCGATCTTGCTAATTCTGGGGGTTTTCCTTTAGGACCAGATCACCAATTTTGAAAGCCCTTGGGATGACCTTGTGATTATAGCTTCTGCACATTCTTTGTTGATATGCCTTGAGATCATCAAAGGCACGTTGGCAACGTTCATCAAGCAACTCTAGCCCTTGCAACCTATTGACTTGGTATTCCTCATCTAGAATAAGGCCTTTCAAGGATACCCAGAGTGACAAAATCTCTACCTCAATAGGTAGGATAACTTCTGATCCATACACCAATGAGTATGGTGTATCTCCTATAGGTGTGCAGATACTCGGCTCATAGACCCAAAGTGCAGGGTTGAGTTGGACATGCCAGTATTTACCAACATCATTCACTCTTTTTGAGGATTTTCAAGATTGTCTTGTTTGAGGCATCTGCTTGGCCATTGCCTTATGGATAATAAGGTGTCGAAAAGCGATGTTGGCTATGGAATCACTCACAAAGATTTTGGACATCTTGATTTTTGAAAGGTCTTCTATTATTTGTGAAAATGGAGCTAGGGATGTCGTACCGACAGACGAGGTAATTTAGAATGAAGGAAGCTATCTGTTTGTCAGTCACTGTAATCAATGGAACTGCCTGCATTCATTTGGTGAAGTATTTGGTGGCTATGATGACGAATGTGTATCGATTTGACGAGGAAGGATGAATCTTTCCCACTAGGTTGAGTCCCCATTGACAAAAAGGCCAAGATGTAGTGAATGGTTGCAACTCTTGCGTCGGTGCATGTATGAGGTTACCATGAATTTGGCACTTAGGCCATTTTCTATGAACTTGATAAGACTCTTTCTCCATTGTCGGCCAGTAATATCCCATCCTCAAAAGTTTCTTGGCAAGAGTAGGACCACTTAAATGAGTACCACAAATACCTTCGTGAAGCTCATGTAAGGCGAATTCAGATTTGTTACGATTGAGGCATCAAAGAAAGTACCATCAAGACCTCGATGATAAAGCATATTAGCAATTAAGGTATAATGAGCTGCTTGTCGGATAAAGCTTCATTTTTGGTTACGAGATAGGTCTAGTGGGAGGGTATTGTCTTTGAGATAGGCATAGATCTTCCCGTATAGGGGTGAATCAAAACCGTTTAGAGCACATATAACTTGTGATTCTAAATTGTTATAGGTCGGGGAAAATAATTGCTCCACCAAGAATTCATAGCGATTCTGTTTATATGGAATTTGCAGGAGCGAGGCAATGGTGGCCATTGCATCAGCAGCTCTGTTGTCCAACCTTGGAATTTGTTAAATTTTTATGTCCACAAAGTACCTCTTGAAATCATCCACCATGTGCTTGTATGGCATCAACTTGTCATCCTTTGTATGATAATCACCATTGATTTAATTAATGACCAATTGAGAGTCCCCATAGACTTTCAACTCTATGATTCTCCAGGCCACGACTACCTTGATTCCTGTCACTAGGGCTTTGTACTCAACAATGTTGTTGGTGCATGGGAACATCAATCTGTAGGATCTTGGAATTGTATGTCCTTCTAGAGTGATAAACATGATGTTGATACCTGATCCATGTTGTGTATAGGATCCATCAAAGTATAGGGTCCATTGCTTGGGTGCGATAGTGAGCACATCCGTCTCTGGAAATTCCACCTGTAGTGGGTTTTTGTCTGGTAAAGGTGCTTCTGCCAGTTGATATGAAATTGCTTGTCCTTTGATGGCCCATCATTTTCTGTATTGAATGTCAACCTCACTTAGGATCATAACCCGTTTTGCTAACCTCCCTGTGAGAGCATAGCTTTGCTGAGTAGATATTTTAGTGGGTTGATTTTTGCTACTAGCTTGATTGTGTGGGCTACCATGTAGTGGCAGAACTTTTGAGAAGCGAACACTACTACTAAACAAGTCTTTTCAATGAATGTATAGTTGAGTTCATATCCATTCAAAGTCCTCCTTATGTAATAGATTTCCCTTTCTTTGCTTGCTAGATCTTCTTGTGTTAGCAGTGCCCCCAGTGATACTTTTGTTGTTGATATGTAGAGGGTGAGTAGCTTGCCCACTATTGGTGGTACCAAAACTGGTAGATTCATCAGATATTATTTGAGTTGATGGAATGATTCTGCACACTTGTCTTCCCATCTGAAAGGTACATTCTTATGAAGCAGATGGTTGAATGGGATCTACATTTGTCGGCTAATTGAGCAATGAATCATCTGATGGATAGTAGCCTGCCTTGAAGAGATCATAGTTGGCTAATATTTTTAGGAGGTGGAATCTCCATGATAGCTCGAACCTTTGTTGGATCCACCTCGATTCCTTTTTTTGATACTATGTATCCCAAAAGTTTTTTGAATTTGACTCTGAAAACACACTTTTTAGGATTCAATCTGACATTGAATTGTTCTAGTCTTTGAAAGATTTTATCCAGGATGTCCAGGTGTTCTGCTCTTGTAAATGATTTGGCTAGCAAATAGTTCACATAACCTTCCATAAAAGTATGCATCATATCGTGGAATATTGTTGTCATGGATCTCTGATAGGTTGCACCAACATTTTTCAAGTCAAAAGGCATGATGTTCCAACAATATGTACTCCACAAACATGTGAATGTTGTTTTATCTTGATCTTCTAGAGCTATCTTGATTTGGTTGTAGCCGGAAAAGCCATCCATGAGGGATAACATATAATGTCTTATTGTTAGATAAAAAATGGTGTCGATGCTTGGAAAATGAAAGTCATCCTTTGGAAAAGCTTTGTTGAGATCCGTGAAGTCTGTACAAATCTTGATGCTTTTATCCGGTTTTGATACTGGCACAATGTTAGAGATCCATTTCGCATAATCGATGGGTCGGATGAATCCTGCATCAAGTAACTTCTTCATCTTTGCTTTTACTAATATGTCTACATGTGGGTTCATCTTCCTTAATTTATGTTTGATGGGTTTAGCTCCAGGAGCGATGGACAAGTGATGCATGATGAGATTTGGATCTACTCCTGACATGTCTGCATAAGACCAAGCAAAATTGATTTGCTTCTCCTTCAAGAATTTGACAAAGTCCGATTTTTCCTTTTCTGTTAGTGATTCCGCCAGATGTATGGTTCTGGATGTTGCTTCAGTGCCAATGTTTATTGATTGAGTTGGTTCAATCAAGATTGGTGACCTCTCCTGGTAATGTTCAGGAAGAGTATCTGTGAGATTTTGCCAAGATCTAAAGGTAATGGAAAGCACAAATAAGAGAGACAAAATATATGATAGAAATAAACTGTATTCTATCAAGAGAAAATATTGATCAACTGGATCATCAATCGATACATACAATGAATATGAGTCTGCTTATATAGGCAAGGCTATATGGATATGTGAGCACATACACATGACATGTGGCTTAATAAGAAGCAAGGGTAGGTAGGAAATAGGTGTGGGTAGGTAGGAGAAACAATATAATATTCCACATGAGGTGGATCACCCAATAAAAGGTAGAAATTCTCCTACACACACTATCCCAATGTGGCACAAACACCCAAGTGTCTCATACCCAAACTATTATGAAATGCATTTCCTAAGTAAACTTAAGTAAGGTGTAATGATATCCATGATGAATAATTATTTACACCAACACCCCCCCTTAAGTGCAACTTAGGGGAATGCACTAAAGTCTACAATGCAACTAAGCAATGCAAGATGGGTCCCGGCTACGAGGCCATGTTAGGTACCCATGTACAAATGTAAATGCATGCAAAACAATGCAAGGAAATCTCTCACAAAGTGGGGAAAGAGAGAAAAACCCAATGGGAAAAAACCATCCCCCAAAAGAGAGATGAAAACCATGTATAAAGAACTCTCATAGAAGTATGTGAAGGACAAAACCCCATGTGAGGAAAAAGTCCCCCCCATATGAGAGAAGAAGAGAAGCTAGGAAGCCCCCCCTTAATGTGGAATCTTCACCAATGATAGAAGCTCGATGTATGAAGAAATTACTCCACAAACGTCGAAAAATATTCCTCCCCTTAGGAAGAAACAAAACCAAATGTGTATCCATGAAGTCTCCCCAATCATAAAGGGAAGATGTATGAAGAAAACTCATGATGAAAGGAATCTCTGAAAACTGCTCAATTGTCCCCATGTCGATGCTGAAAGTTACCCCCTCCAAAGGTGGTAAACTGTGCCACACTGCTGAAAAAGGCACTCCAAGATCTAGTGGAGAAGAATGTAGAACAATATCCAAAGACTCATATGTTTCCTCAAAAGATAAAGAGACCTCCTCCAAGTGTTGTACAAAAGTATCCACAATCATGTCAACCTCTAAAGATTGATCATGTAGAGGATGCACAAGAGGGTAAGAGTGATCCCTCACAACAATCAAAGAAGGATCATCTTCATCAAAGAGAAGATGAATGCCATCAATGGTATCTCCCAAATCTGCAATATAGGAGTCCACAAACAAACCTGCAATGTCTGTTAAGTAGGCATCCGAATCAACTGAAGCTGGAAGACATGTAATATCCTGCTGCACTGAATCATATGAAGGCAAAACTGTCGCACTAGCTGCATCATCAGGTGCAATAGGTGGTGTGATATCAATAGAAGGAGATGAAATACAAGGCTCAAGAATGAGGTCACGTGTGAGAATCCCTAAGTTCAAATGCCCAAAGTTCTCCTCAAAATCTGAATCATCAACGTAGGAAGAATCAACCTCATCAATAGGACCAAAATCTGAAAAAGAGTACAACCGAGATGCATGATCAACCACCCTAGTCGCAATGATAGCTCCACTCTCCAAGTCTCTAATGATAACCGAATCAGGTGTGAACTCCACAGTTTTCCAGTTGCCCCATGTGTGATTTGATAGATGGAAAGTAGATTGTTTGTCTAGTGGGGTACACATAACACATCATTAAAGGAGTTATCCCCAATGACAATAGATCCTTTCCCAATCACATCCATGTATGTATGATTGCCCATCAAAATTTGCGGCATGTGGCAAGGCTCGAATGTAGAAAACATAGACTGTGAAGATGCCATATGATGAGAAGCCCCTAAATCTAGAAGCCATCTCCCTGAATCATGAGTTGTAGTAGCACAAAAAGCTTGTCCCTTTCCTTTATCTGTCCCAAAAGAGTGATCCTTTCCTTTATCCTTGGAAGAAGAAGCCAATGTAGACATTATAGAAGGTAGGTTGATTCTATTCTTCTCAAGAAGATTCTTCAACTCATCAATATCCTTCTTATAACAGTGATGTTCATCATGTCCCGACTTCTTGCAATATCCACAAAAAAGATTGTCCTTATATGATTTCCTCTTAGGTGAGAATGGTGAATCACCTTGTTGTGGAGAGGAAGATTGTGCTCCATCTTGTTGTGGTTTAGACTTAGGTTGCTTTTGATTCTTGTCTTTTCCTTGATTACTTTGATTCCCTTTGTTAACCACCAAAGCTTGTGACTTTGAAGATTTGAGAATCCCCATCGTGGTCAACTTAGATTGCTCAAGTATCAACATTTCCATGAATGAATCAAACGAGGGAGAAGTGTATGAGGAACCTTGAGCTAACCTATGGGTGTGAAAGCTAGATACAAAGGCTGCATACTCTGAAGGAAGCTTGTCCAACAAGTTATAAACCAATTGAGCATCCTTTTTATCAATTCCACAATCCTTTAGCTTTGCTCTTAGCTCGGTTGCTTTTGTGACATAATCTTGGATTATATCAAAATCCTTGGGATCCAAAGTTGTGAGTTCACTATCAAGCTTGTAGCCCTTAATCTCATCAACTTGACCATACAATTTCTTAAAAATATCCCAAGCCTCTTTAATTGTTGTACACTTATCAATGTGAAAAATGAGGTCATCTGATACATACTTTCTAAGAGTTCCAAGTGCCATAGCATTCTTAGTAAGCCATTCAATTTGAGCATTGGGATTAGCCTTAGGATCAAGTGGTGATGTAATAGTTTCATTTACATAATGAATGAGTCCTTTTTCCATTAGTTTACTCCATGCCTTAATTTTCCATGATGCATAATTATGAGGAGTTAAAAGTGGAAATTTAGGAGAACCCATAGCACCAAAATGAAAAAACACAAGATAGAGAGAGACACAATCACACAAGACACCCCCCCAAAATACTCAATCAATAAATCCCCCCAAAATACTCAATCAATAAATCCCCCCAAAATGGTGATTTTGGCACTTTATACTTAGTGTGTATACAATGGGCCACTTGCAAAACAATACAAAGTGGACTTCTAATTTCAATTTACAACTTCTCAAAATGAGATCTAAGAGACTTCAACAAGTACTGCTAATGATCTAAACTGAGATCCAAGCAAAATGCAAGTACCAAATATGCCAAAAATGGCCAAATATTGAAAGTACAATTTCTACTTAAAATCACTGCAAACAGATGGCAAATTATGAAAGTAGATGAAAAAATATGCACTTTCAAAAAAAAACGCCACCTAAAAAGGAGTCCATATGAGCCCAAACAAAGCCTCCAAAGTTGTAAAAATTGGGATTTCACGATTTCCAAAAAACCTATATCCGAAAATCAGAAAACTCCTGCACTACTGTATAGATCACAAAATTCTACCCCAAAACAAAAAAAATTGCTCGAAAAAACGAGTCCAGATGAATGAGATATCGCTATTTGAAAATTGCCTGCAAAATTATAATTTCTGGAAAATTTCCGCTGGAGCGTCAAACTTCAAATGCCTCTAGATTTGGCCTTCGAAGTCTGATTTGGATGAAACAAAAGGCAAAACTGACTTTGTTGGACCTCCTTAATCCAATGGTGATCTCGGATTTGACCCATCAAGCTTCAATAATAACCTGCAATAGAAAACTCCAAAATACACAACCCCAAATAGCATCAAATTTCTCTCAATTAGCAAACCAATGACACTCTAATGGCTTTGATACCATGTGAGACATGGAACAACTCTGATACCATGTGAGATTTTGCCAATATCTAGAGGTAATGGAAAACACAAATAAGAGAGACAAAATATATGATAGAAATAAACTGTATTCTATCAAGAGAAAATACTGATCAATTAGATCATCAATCGATACATACAATGAATATGAGCCTGCTTATATAGGCAAGGCTATATGGATATGTGAGCACACACACATGACATGTGGCTCAATAAGAAACAAGGGTAGGTAGGAAATAGGTGTGGGTAGGTAGGAGAAACAATATAATATTCCACATGAGGTGGATCACCCATTAAAAGGTAGAAATTCTCCTAAACACACTATCCCAATGTGACACAAACACCCAAGTGTCTCATACCCAAACTATTATGAAATGCATTTCCTAAGTAAACTTAAGTAAGGTGTAATGATATCCATGATGAATAATTATTTACACCAATAGTATCAAGTCTCCCATCTTCAGGTGCCTCAACGAGGTTTTCACCACTATAATTGTCTTTTGTTTTTACTTTTTTGCGATCTAATATTGCCATTAGATGGTTTTTACCATTAGATTGATTTGTAATTTTGTTCATTTTGCGACTGAGAGACTTGGCACTCCCTTGATTGTAGATATTGTTATGTGATTTGCTGGTGGAGCATGTTTTGGGGTTAACAAAGCAGAGGTATTGAACAATGGCCTCACCGTTTTGGAATATTGATATATTGTGCTCAGGTTCTTCCCAGTCTATAAGATTAGGATATATGAGAGGTAGGGAGTCATGTGGTGCATCAAGATTAGCCATTGTGAGGGTCAGGATAGAGAATGTTGTCATAGTTGTTCATAGCATGGGTGAGGTCTATAACGGTCTCAAGGTTTTCGATGGTACTCTCATTGATATTGCCTCTTTCATATTGAAGTTGTTCATTCTCACTAGCCTCATAGATATGTTGTGGGCCAAATTCAAATGATTTAGAGCTTGATCCTTGTCCCTCATAATAAATGGGTGTGTATGCATGGATTGTATCCACCTCAATATCCTCAGTAATATCAGAACAAGTGTCCCACTCATACTCAATGGAATCTGCTTCAGAATCGTTGTCCCGAGTTACTCCACTGAATCTGACAGGTATGTTATAGGGTGAGAAAAAGTCACTGATAATCGATACAAGTTTGGTAGCTTGTTCTGATTCAAGTTTGGTGCTTTCTTGTACTCTTTGAATTTGCTCATACACAGTTTACCCTCTTTGAGTAGTAATATCCTTAGGTTGTGGCTCGCATTCGGTTTGATCATGTGCTTGTACATGATGTACTTTTTTATAAGAAGCATCCTCATTTGGATAGCGAGTTCTTCTTGTTGCCTCTCATTTTCTTCATGTTCTTGTTCTTTTATTGTCTTTGTCACTGTGTGGTGTAGCACCTCTTGCCATGAGTCTTCATTTTGTGTTACCTTTTCTCTCCATCGAGGCTTTTGATGGTGATCTCTCTTTTGCACAGGTTGAACATGCTAGCCATATCCAAGTCTTGATTTGTCTTTTGCAAGTTGTGAATGGGGTTGTATGGGTTTTAGGATGCCCTCTTGATGCTTACTAATAGGTCCTTTTCCTTTGTATCCCATGCATTGCATGATTTTGAACCCAATTCCATACTGTTATGTGGGAACGATCACTTCTAGGGTAGTAGCTTTGATTTCTTCCTCATCCTTGTATAGCCAGTTGAGGATGTCCTTGTCATCAGATTCTTCAGCCAGTGTGCCCATTTGGATAAATTTACCATCAAACTTCTTGATGGGTGTCTGATCTCTTGATGTGGAAGGTTGTCTGTGATATTTTGGCAAAGTTGGCAACTTAGATAGACATAGGGGTTCAAAAGAGTACTCCCCCATGCCTTGGTCCTTTATCTTCATCTTTTGATTAAAGTTCATGGATAAGGACTTGAGATTTTTTCTTGATGGTTGTATGATGAGGAAGCTTGGGCCTCCCTGTGATGGTACTTTTTTCTATGGTTAATTTTGTCATTAGCAGATGATTAAATAAACAAAATATTAATCTAAATCTAATGTAATTAACCTTTTACCTACAATAAATAATTTAATAGTAAGGCGTTTAATTTACTTTTATTATGAAGAGTTTGCACCATATTTAAATAAAGTTCCAATAGTAATTATTCAAGGTAACAATAAACTAATTGCTCATAAATTTATATTTTATATTGAATGAACATTCAAAACATTTATACTACAATTATAAATTATATTAAAGATAAGCTTTCATTATAAACATGAATTAATGTCAATAATCAATAATAAAACTTTAGGATAATAATCTGCAATAGTGAAATATTAGGGCAATGACTAAATAAAATCGATTAATAAATAATAGAGATGTTGCTTTCCGCACGTAGAGGATTAGTTATAGGCCTAGGGTTTCTAGGCAAGGAAGCACTCTAGGAGGACACGGTTCCTACACAGAACCCCACATGCCTTCACGACATGAAATAAACATAGCCCTGGCGAGGACACTCTCTAGTGTACACTGTACCCCGAGTTGGACACACACTGTATGCCCCTTCTCCAATGCCCAATGCCGAACTGCCAAACCTTAACTATCCTCTAGCTTTTGCTTCTTTCAATTTCTTTTTCTTCTATTATTTTCTCCCTCCGTGTATCCTTCTTTATTAATTCATGGGTTTATATAATGTCACAGGGTGGTAACCAAAATTCACACCCTTTCATAACTATAATAATGTTCATAGTTATATTTATTTAATTATATTTATTACAATTTATTTCCACAGGAAAAATTCCCACAACACTCTCTGTTGTGTGGAACCAAGACATTTTGAGTTGCCCCCATAGCATTGTAGTACTAAAAGGGGTTAGTATCTGCTGATATTGAAATTTCTTGTTCGTGGTAGGAAAACTTGAGAAATTGACAATACGTGGAAGGTACCGCTCCCATTTGATGGATCCAAGGATGACCCAACAGTATGTTGTATATCAAGTCTATGTCCAAGACTTGGCACAATGTGTCTCTTTGCATAGGTCCTACCTGAATGGGTAGTACCACTGTTCCTTTGGATGACCTTTCTTCATCATCATAGGCTTTGATGGTGATCTTATTTTTAGGGTCAATAGCTTGTTCGAAGAAGCCCAATGCACGGATAAGATTTTAGGTACATATATTGAGACCAACTCCTCCATCTATTAGCACTCTTTTCACCTGATGTTTATAGACTAGGACTTCGATATGGAGCGGGGTGTTGTGAGGATGACTCAAGGAGATGTCATCGTGTTTTGAAAAAGGATATGTTTTGTGGCACCGTCATATGGGCCACCATGGCTTGGAACTGATTGATATCCAGTTCATTTGGAACAGTTGTTTCTACAAGAGCTTGCTCCAAGATATCCTTATGCCTTGGTGAGAGTTTAAGCAACTCAAGTATTGATATCTGAGCAGGTGTCCTTTTTAGTTGGTCGACCAAGTTATAATGAGTCTTAGGGATAGTTTTTTTTTTTAATGTGCTCCCCTTCAAGACATATTTATGAGCCCTCATTGTCACATTTACCGGTGCATGTTCTTGTTTATCGTTGATCTTTATGACATTTACTTGATTGTCGCATGTCGATATGTGATTTATGGTATTTTTCGTATATGTGATTGATGCGGGCTCCTTTGTTATTGTTTGACGTTGATGCTCCTCCCTTGTCGTAACTAGGAAGAGGATTTTTGAAAGCCTTGTGATCACCATTGGTTTTATGTCCATCGACTGTTATGTCTCCCTTGTCTATAATATCTTGAACTAGGTTTTTCAACCTCACACAATCGTTTGTTCTATGCCCCTTGTTTCGATGATAATCACAAAAATGCGAGTCATTCCACCATGGTGATTTGGCTTGGGGTTCAAAGTTGCTTATGACTAGAAATGTGATAATCTTATTTGCCAATAGTTCTCGAAATGCAAATTCTAGGGTTTGTCCCAATGGTGTGTAAGTTCTTCGATGTGGGGGAGGTGGAGTGTTAGCGTTGCCCCCTTGGTTATTGTTGTTGGCTCGATAGTTGTTGTTGTTCCTTTGGTTGGGAGTGCATTGATAATTGTTAGTGCCTTGATTGGCACTTCTTTGATCATTATTGGATGGTCTATTACCTGATAAAGTCAACACTGGTTGTTTAGACTTTACATTGTTGGCATCGACTACACCATCATTAACAATATTTTTGTTTCTAGTCCAATATCTGGACCTGCCTGAGTTGTTGTTATTATATTGATTGTTATAGGTGTTATTTCTTGACGAACTAACACCTTCCTTAGATAATTTTAAGGTCTCCTTCTTGATTGAAGCTTCCTTTACTTGGATACCATTCTCTATCAATTTTGTAAAAGTAGGTAGACATTGTAGTTTGAGTTGATAACTCATTTCATCGTTCAAATTTTCTATGAATATTTCCATCTTTTCCTTTTCAGGTACATCTCGTGGGTACCTTGAGACCATACATCTCCATCGTTGTAAGAATAAGCCAATGTAGACATTCTAGAAGGTAGGTTGATTCTATTCTTCTCAAGAAGATTCTTCAACTCATCAATATCCTTCTTATAACAGTGATGTTCATCATGTCCCGACTTCTTGCAATATCCACAAAAAAGATTGTCCTTATATGATTTCCTCTTAGGTGAGAATGGTGAATCACCTTGTTGTGGAGAGGAAGATTGTGCTCCATCTTGTTGTGGTTTAGACTTAGGTTGCTTTTGATTCTTGTCTTTTCCTTGATTACTTTGATTCCCTTTGTTAGTCACCAAAGCTTGTGACTTTGAAGATTTGATGGCTAATATTGTAAACTATACCAAACCCACAAATATTGTAATCATATAACATTAAAAACTATACCTTAATTGAACATTGAAAGTACCACCAATCTAACTTAAAAAACTTAAAAACATTAAAATTACCACTAATCTAACTTTAATCATAATTTTTATATCATCCACTAAAATTGAAGTTCTCTAACCATCATGTTTTCTATATTTTTGATAAAAATGTTGTACAACATTTGAATATGTTAACGTGTTGCAGGTTTGATGGAGGATAAAAAACCCAAAAGCATGTGGGAAGACCTACCAGAATAGTTGTTGTTAATGATTATAAGAAAATTGTCTACCAGGCATTTGTCAAGAATGAAATTGGTATGTAAGAGTTGGAAAGACATCCTTTCAAAACCTGATATTTTGGGAAACATATTTTCAGAAAATTTTCCTCCAAAAAGTAATTTCTTATTGCACTTTTTTCCGTTTGAATCAACAAGGATAAAATCATGGGTCATGGAAGGTGATACGGATTTCTATAGGGTACCTACAACAAAATTCCCAAAGTATTGCAAATGCATAGAGATGATATCCAATAATATGTATTGTTGCTCAAAATGGATAAAAGATTTTGATTTCAATTTCTACTTATATGACAAATCAAATGCAAGTACTCCATCTTGGATTGAACTTTCTTCTATAAGAGATATCGCAACAACAATATGTACTAATTTTATGGCGACAAGTTATGTCTTCTCCACTAATCAACTAATAATCTTGCTTGGACAATACTATAAGAACTGCAATGGCCGATGCTATATTGAAATTTATGAGTCAAAATCAGATTCATGGAATCAAATTTATGTTGAAAATTAGTACTATCCATTGGGAAGAGGTTTTTGTTGTAAGGGAAGATTTTACTGGATGAGAAATCATACAAACAATGGTGAGATTGTTGAATTCAACTACACTACATTAACTTGGATGATAATTCCATCACTAACAATTACTTCTAGAAAGTATGCACCAATTGCAGAATTTGACTCTAATGAAGTACAAACAAAAGTTTATGAAAATTATTTTGATGTTATGATTCACTGGAAGAGTTTTACTACGTCTTGGGAAATAGCTAGATGTGACAGTTGCATTGTGTTGGTTGACAAAGAATATCATCAAATGTGGAAATTAGAAATAGATAATGAAGAAGGTGAAGAGACATATAAATGGTCTCCTTTTCACATTGATTTACCTAAGAGAATTTATAGGATAGCAGTAAATAATAATGGATGCATATTAATTGTGGGAGAGAAAGTATCATTATACAATACTGAAGGCAAAATACTATAGTCCATTGAATTAGAAAAGTTTGATCCACAACTTCTTATTGAAACCAATAAGTATGAAAATTATATGCCATTGTTTTGCATGCCTTTAGATTGTATGAATATATGGTGGCCATAATAATTTGTCCACTACATTGTATGAAAATAATCACTTATAAAACTTTATATTTTTCATGTGGAATGACAATTATATTGCAATTGACTTTATTTAATTTCAAATATACTTTTAAATATGTTTTTATTAGATGTTTCATATTGATTTATAAATAGTAAATATTTGATGATTCAGAGGGAATTTAAAAAAATTCAAAATATATTTGGTTTGTCTATTTCTAGTGTATTTTAACGTAAAAAATTCAAAATTTTACCCCAACAATATACGAAACTCCCAAAGATTAAGGAATAACGTAAATTAAATAATAATATTAAAATAATTATCATCTGCTTTTCTATTAATTATTGAACCAAATTTAACTCTAACTCTAAACTTACTTTTTACAATACATAAAATTGAACCCTAATCCTAACTTGACAATAAATCAATATTACAATTTTATAATGATTATGTTTTAATTTGGGTCAAATTGTTTATTTTTAAATAAATGTATCTTATTAAACTTAAATTATTTAGGTTAAATAAATCATTTTTAAATCGATTTAAATAATTTAAATGAAAAATATTATTAAATTTAGAAAAGTATTATTATTACTTATTATTCAGCCGATGGGATTTAAGTTTGAAGGAAAAATACTACAGTCCATTGAATTAGAAAAGTTTGATCCACAACTTCTTATTGAAACCAATAAGTATGGAAATTATATACCATTGTTTTGTATGCCTTTAGATTGTATGAATATATGGTGGCCATAATAATTTGTCCACTACATTGTATGAAAATAATCACTTATAAAACTTTATATTTTTCATGTGGAATGACAATTATATTGCAATTGACTTTATTTAATTTCATATTGATTTATAAATAGTAAATATTTGATGATTTAGAGGGATTTAAAAAAAATTTAAAATATATTTGGTTTGTCTATTTCTAGCCTATTTTCTGTAAATTTTATATCACACTCAAAAAAATTTAGTTTACAAGGTAGAATAAATTGAAATTGGGGTTTTATTATTTGACGAGAATGTTAATATGATAACCTTTATCGTATGCATGCATCAAAATATATATTATGAAAAATTCTTAAACCCTAACAATATACGCAACTCCCACAGATTAAGGGATAACGTAAATTAAATGATAATATTAAAATAACTATCATCTGCTTTTCTATTAATTATTGAACCAAATTTAACTCTAACTCTAAACTTACTTTTTACAATACATAAAATTGAACCTTAATCCTAACCTGACAATAAATCAATATTATAATTTTATAATGATTATGTTTTAATTTGGGTCAAATTATTTATTTTTTAATAAATGTATCTTATTAAACTTAAATTATTTAGGTTAAACAAATTATTTTTAAATCGATTTAAATAATATAAATGAAAAATATTATTAAATTTAGAAAAGTATTATTATTACTTATCCGATGGGGAAATTTTAATATTAATAAAATTATAGTGGTTCGCCACTTTTATAGAAAAAATAAAATAAAATTGAACAATATTTAATACAAAAATATTTATTATTTTACATTTCATATGATTTCAAATAAATTATGTGTTGCACGTGACAATGCTATATATATAGAGAGAGAGATAGATCGAAGCTTTAATTTTTCTATTATTTCAAAAACTTAATTTTATTGCTTGAAAAAAAAAGTAAAATAATATGTATTTTATAATTTAATTTCTTTACAATTGCGCTTGCGCATGCTACTAGCATATATATAGAAATATATATAAAAAAAGTTGAATTTCTATAAAAAAAGTTGAGAGATATCGAGGCTTTCATTTCAAAATTTTACTCAAAAATTAATAAATTAATAAATGAAAGCCTGGATATCTCAGCTTTTTTTATATATATTTCTATATATATGCTAGTACTCATTGTATATGGATTAATTTAAGTCAAAATATTAACTACTTTTCTTCCTGATATATTATTCTTGATTTTTTTTAACTTCAAATGTAAAGTCTTATCATAATCTTGTGTATAATATTCTAATATATAATGTCTTTTACTTGAATTTTAGTAGTATAAGAAAAATGCTTAGATTTACAAAATATGTGTTAGTTTAATATCAATAATGATTAATAATAAAAATAAATGTGCATGTTAACATTGTGATGTTAAGTTCTAGATGTACTTTTTTCTAAAAGATAGATATTAGAAATAGGAGGATAATGCTAATATATTGTTTTATATATGAAACTTTTAAGTATTACAAATTTTAATAATAAAAGAAATATTATTTAAGTATTCAATAATGATTATAGATAAGAAAATAATAGTCAGTAAGTTATTATTTTTTAATATCTATCTACAATTAATAATCAAGAATCCTCTATAAAATGATTATTCTTTCTATTGATTATTTTAATGAAAATATTTAAATTAAAATTTACTTGTATGTTTTAATAAAATTAAGCACTGAGATAATTTATATTACAATTTCAAATTAAATTTTTTTTTTTTATCTTAAATGTAATCAATTTTTAAAATGAATCATTTTTCTATATTGTAAAACCATTTTGTATTATTTATATTCTCAAATCTATATATATATATATATAGTCACCCAGGGTATCCAAGACCAATGGGAAGCAAACCCATGGTCCAAGCCAACTCTAAGCCTGTTAGTTGAATCCAAGCCTCAGAGTCGAACCCAAGGTCCAAGCCAACTCTCTACCTGTCCGACTTAAATTACAAATAATTATTAGTGATAGATAAAAGTTTTAAATTTTATATAAAAATTTTAAATTTAATACTTTTGTATCCTCCAAAATTTAATTCAAAATTTATTTTATTATCGACAACTAAAATTAGTACTTACAATTTTTATTCCATGTTTTCTTCTAAAGACGGAAAAATATATAAACAAATCCAAAATAAAATTGTTGGAAAAACTTTTTGTTCTTTTGAAACTTTTACAGGGACCTTCTATGACGGAAAAATATATAAACAAATCCAAAATAAAACTATTGAAAAGCTTTTTGTGCTTTTGAAACTTTTACAGGGGCATATAAGTACGAGTGTGTGCATAAGCGTCAAGGTTTTGAATACACTAAGATTATTGTTAAATATGAGAGAGAAGTACAAATAGTATTTGTTGGCTTTGAAAGCATTTACCCTAGAGTAGGAATCGAATCCGTCGAGGTAAATTTGCAGAGATGAGAGGAATACATTTTCAAATGAGCCATAGCCAGCAGAAAAGGCTGGCCAGAGCTCAACAACAGTTGCTGCAATCAGCCGCCAAAATCCCTTCCTCCGTCTGCGTCAATGTGGGCGACGCCATTCCTGTTAACCACGAAGATGGAATTCTCAAGTAGTTTATGCTTACTGTTTCATTTTCGCAGAACAAAATTATCAAGAAGACGCACGGTGGCTCGTTTTATTAATTAATTTGTGTCTTGCAGAGGGCATGGAACCATCGATGTCAATGGCCAAGTCGTCGCTACGCTGTGCGGTGTGGTTGAGCGCGTCAACAAACTCGTTCTTGTTCGCACGCTCAGAGCCAGGTCATTTTTCTTGTGGAAATCCTTAAATTTTTTCTTGTCTTCTTCTGCAATCGATATCTCAGCTTTCAGTTGGAGCTAATTAACCGAACTCAGAGAATAAAATTATGATTCAGATATCAAAAACATTAAGTTATGCATATACTTTTTCACGTATAGGGAAATCTTACTTTCCGGTTCCATGTTAATTCTAATTAACTGAAAGGAAATCTCTTCTTCACCTCCATGCTTATTCCAACGGCGAGAAAGTTAGAAAAATGGAAAGCGTATCTTTCATTATTTATATATCACACTTCTCCTGTTTTGGAGGTTAAAGAGATCAAACTTTTCCTCAGTTAATTAAGGAGGCTCAGCCCACTGGAGTACTAGCTTTGTTCTTTTGCCCTGTGATGGCCTATTTTAACCACCCAACCTAGTCATTAGATTACGCTGGTTTTATTTAAGTCATTTTCCTCTATTTGATTCAAAGATGGAAAGCTGTGTTTTAGTGCACATACGGACAATTTTTTTGTTTGCATAACCTTTTACTCTGTTTGCCCCGGAGTTTTGCAGTTTTTAAATGAAGATTACGCCCTTCCACTTTAGCACACTTTTGTGATATTAATGCAAATGGCATGGAAGGGAAGAGATGAGTATAAACTATTTTGACCAACTTTTTCCACCCACAATTGGCCGCCAGATCTGCCATTATATTCCTTTTCCTCATAATATGTTTATATGGACTTGGAAATTCTCAGCTTCCGTCTTTATTTCATGAATTATATTGTCGATTAAATTATTTTCAGTCATTGCATTGCTTCATCTTGGTTACCCTTCTTTATTATTAGTTTTCAGTCTCAAGCGGACTGAATGGGAAAGGTTGGCCATCCTCACCTCCATATTTCTTTTCCAATTCCATCACAATCAAGTTTAACACAATCTTTAGGAGGTTTCTTCCACACATCATTAGGTTTTTACGGTCTATTCGCAGCAAATGCATTATCAGATATGGTTACTCATTTCTTCAATCCCAGATATGTTTTTCTTTGTTCTTTTGGGTTGGTCTGGTAAAATTTTTGGTGAGATTACCTCCCACTTTGATATGGTGTGGGGTAAGTTTGTAAACATGAGTCACAGTCACTCTACAATCTTGCCACATATTTGCTGGAGTTTTGGCCTGCCTTATTGTAGTTTGAACTCAGAAAAACAAGAAACATGCAGTGCAAATGTTGTTTTCTGTTGAACATGTTGGTCCTAAATCTTGCATCCCCTTGTCCTGACCATTAAGCTCTTCCATGGCTCCTTGATTATAATTGATCAGAGAAATATGACTCAATGGGCCCCATTTAGCCACTTACCGAGTTATTAATTTGACCTCTATTGTTTTGTGCATCTGTATATGCGTATCTGTGTCTTTTTTCCTGCCATTGAGAATAATTGTTTATTTCTCTGGTTGTCTTATTTGTTTGGTCAAGCTTCATACTGATGTAAATTAGACCTCTGTCCTCCGCAAACTATTCTGCAAAACGCTTTTCAGCACCTGTGTAAGAATCTCATAGCACACAGCTGCTAAAAAAAATAAAACAGCTAAACATTCTAATCAAAACAGTATATAGAAAAAGAATCCATGGCCATTATGTTCATAATACATAAAGAAAACTATACTGGAATAGCAGCAACACAAAAGAAAGTTCATTGATCTCAAAACCACTGATTCTGTAGCAGCTATCCCAAGAAAATACCTTATTCAGCCTTTAAACTCTACCCCCCGAAAAGAACCAAAAAACCCTCCTCCAATCTTAAAAAAGGAGCACTAAAAAAATAAATTCAGGAAACTGACAGATATGTCAGTTTGGAGAACCATCGGTTACATTGTCTTCCCCTTCTTTTCTAAAAGTCTGAACCTTCTGGTTCAGAAGTGAGGACAACATTGCCACCGATATGAGGAAACAGACCTATCAATAGACCTGTCACCAAGGTAGTATCTTGGGATTCCTTGGCCCAATTTTGAATGATTACCAGAAATTCCAACCTTGGTCTTCTTGTGGAGAGGAGGCCATTGTTGATTCCGCCATTCGGTTGGACCAATAAAACTATGCAAAGTCCCTAAATTAGAATGCTTAAAAAAATCACTAGTAGACCTGAAACCTTTCGTTTATTCCGATCACACCTCGCATCACTGTTGTCATACTGAGTTACATAGTCACTCTTCACGACATTTCTGATCACATCCAAGGCAGATTTTTCATGATCATGCTCATATCCCCACAATTCACCATTCCCTTCAATTACATTACAATCAACTAAAATGTCATCGTCTACCTTTTGAGGTTGACCAATATGTTAGATTTTTAATCAGACTGATAGCAAATAACAAAAATCCACACAATGAACACACAGAACACAAGGGTACCCTGGGAAAACCTCCCTCTTGGAGGTGAAAAACCCAGCAATCAAAGTCTCAGATTGTATTAGACCAAATCAGTATGATTCTTACAAGTTTTGCTTCAACAATTGAAGCAATATATCAGCACTGTATAATCCAAACTCGGGCATACAGCAGTATGACAGTGCTAGGGCAAACTTATCTGAATATCCTTGCTGTAGGTGGTTAGCTGTAATGTCCCCACTTTGAAATACGATTTAATATTAAATAATAATGATAAAATTAATATATATATATATATATATATATATATATATATATTAATTAATAAATAAATAATAATAAAATACCATATTCATTAAGAAGGAGAACTAATAAATAAAAATATAAGTAATGTGACCAAACAATCATCCTACTTATCCACCGATTATTATTGATGCTTTCCAAGAATAATATAAATTGCCAAGGAAATTCATACCATTGGAAAAAGGAAATCATCCACTTGTCATAATGAAGAAAAATGACATAGCAGGAAGACAAGGCCGATATGGAACGATATTGAAGGATTAGTGAAGAATAATAATTACGGTATACTTTATATTAACAGCAACGACATTCCATATGAAAAATCGGTAGCCCAGCGACGGGAAATTAATAATCGTGAATACCGATCATAACATGGTAACTGTATGCCCAGCGATGGTCACCAATATAATAATGCCGTAGTTTATAATGATATCGGCTAAGGCAAGGGTGCATGTCGAGTAATACGATGTCAACTGGTGATCAACATTCCTTAACCAGTGTCGTCAAGTATAAAAGACTAATCGATTCTATACAATGATTCTAATATGGACTTGATCGGTGATTACGTGAAAGTTATCAATAATCGATTAAAGGCTAAGGATCAGATATCGACTATAAGGATAGTGATTAGGGAAGTCTAAACTGATAATAATATTTGTCATAATATGGTGCGGAGGCAATGATAAATAGACGTGTCCTTTGGAATACAACTCCTCAATCACGACCTCTTAAAGAGATATTAATAGAGGATCTCAAGTCTCTTTAACGGGTGGGATTATTAGGATAGTATATTCATAGCACTCAGGGATATTATCCGCCCTGCAACAGGGTGAAGTACGCACTATAACAGGGTGCAAAGGTCAATTGGGCATAGTTATTCGAATAAGAGCTAGTCCTCATATCCTCACTACATGATCATATAGGAATAGCAATTATTTCATTCCTATTAAAGACAATCATTATATCAGATTTCATTGACAATAATTCAATCAGATTGTTGCACCGTTAATAATTTCATTACTTCTATTGAAATATACATACGTAACTAGGCATCAAAACTGTTACTAAGGTAGAATTGCTTACTTAAGCAAATGAAGTTGACTTCATAGTGTTTGTTGCAAGCTGTAGTTACCCTTTTGAAGACAAATTATAAGCATCACCAGTAGGGGACATTACATTAGCTAATCAAGTAAAGCAATCTGCTGGTGTGAATCATCCTCTTGACAGCACACTGATTGAGAAGATGATTCGCTGCCCCAAAAACACCTTCGCTGTCCCTGAAAGTGAGTTCGCTGCCCCTGAAGGTATAAATTTGCTGCTTTGCTGAAGGAATTCGCTTGAATATGTGCAGAGATAATTCGCTGAATAGTGGAGACAATTTGCTGGATAAGCGTATCCATTTGATGTAAGAATGATCTGTATATATCGGTGACTTGTCCACCTAGATTGACTTAGGTCGGCCTTGCATACATTCATAATTTTGGTGCCCAAAATTACAAGTTACCACTATAGGGTCGGACCAATACAAATTCCAAGTTACATGTGATAGGGTCTGCCCTATTTCCATTTACGAGTTACAATGCCCATTATAGGGTCACCGTCAGACTCATTTACAAGTTACATTAGTCATTATAGGGTTAGCCCTATTCGCAAGTTACATCGCCCATTATAGGGCCAGACCAAATTGCAAGTTACATTGAATTTTGCTCATTAATGTGACTAAGGCTGATAGGCCAATTAGTCACCCATATGCTAGGTCGGCCCTAGAAGGAATCCGACCTAGCTACAAAAACATCAACACAATAACTGCATTAGTTGAATTTTGTTGCAGCTCTGCCTCAAATTTTGGTGAACTTCACTCTCCAAATAATTTGTCTCCTTCACTTCGAATTTTTCCTTTGATTCTATTCTTGGCTGATTTTCACTTTTCTCGTCAAGCTCAAATCTAGCTTTTGTTAGAAGAGACAAAGCTACCACTTCAAATGCTTCTTCCTCTTTCAACGGTTTTAATATAGTTTTCCTTCCTTCATGCTGAACCTCATAAGTATTCTCCCTACATCGGTGGATTACATTCCATTCATATTGCCATGGCCTACCCAACAACAAATGACATGTATCCATCGGCACCACATCACATAGCACTTCATTCTCATATGGACCAATTTTGAAAGCAACAAGACAAGACTTATCCACAAGCACACCATGACTCTTCTTTAACCAAGAAATCTTGTAGGGGTTAGCTTTTGGAATGCAAAAAGCTGTAATTTATCAGCCTTTTATGTACTAACGAGATTGTTAGTATATCCACCATCTATGATCACCTTTCACACTTTACCCTTACATTTGCATTGCTTGGAAGATGCTCTTCCACTTCCAATCAGCCCTGAGGGTTTCCTTGTCTCCAGATGTTAAGGTTCTTCTCAACATCAGGTTCTCTCTTGGTTCAGCTTCAGCTTCATCTAATCAGGTTTTGTCTTCTTCTTGGGCTATCACTCTTTTGGGGTTTTGAAGGCAGTCTATAGCCTTGTTGGCTTCATCCCAAATAATATACTTTAAAGGCCTTTGCTCTCCCGACGGTGGTTGTCCATGTCCTCTACCTCCAAAGCTTCCTCGTCTAATGTCAACATTCACATTCTTACCTTCTACTAGCTCTTCACTCATGGTAGGTTCTAAGGAAACCTCTTTTCCTTTGCTTTTGATAACTTTCACCTCTTTTACTCATTATTTTGTTTTTCCAATTTAGTTTCTCCCAGCCTTTAAGGTATATAGATATGCCTCATCTACAGTAGGAACTTTCACCAATGCAAGTTCATCTTGAAGTTGAAGTTTGAGTCCATTCACATACCAGGCTGTCACTTGTCCTTCACTCTCTTGGATATCCATTCTAATTTGAAGCCTCATAAACTGTTCAGTATAAGTCTACACTAATTGATCCATTTGTTTTCAATTCTAAAATTCTTTAAACAATTTTTGTTGGTAATCTGAGGGCAAAAATCGGGCTTTCAAATGTTTTAGTATGTTAGGCCAAAGTTGAATTTTATCTTTTCCTTGTCTTTTTCTCGAACTCTGCACATTTCCCCCTCATAGGGCTGCATGCAACTTCAACTTGGAAGCAGCGATCTTTACTCTTTTTGGATCATCGTTGTCTATGTTTTCCATCTCAAATTACTTCTCCAAATCTTGGATCCAATCTAAAAATGCATCTTTTTGGATCATCTTTGTCTATGTTTTCCATCTCAACTTTAATCTTAGAACTCTATTTTGTCAATGCCTTAATAAGCCTCTCCATAGGATTTGATATTTTAGTAGCATTCACCAAGTTCGTTGGTTCCTCTTCAGACTCATCCAATTTTAATCTTGCCTCAAGGGTCTATACTCTTCGAAATTCACTAGTGTTCATTTTAGGGCTTGCATTCCTTCTGCCCCTTGTAATGTTCCCTTTTGGGATTGCCCTAAATCTTGCTCTAAAATCACAAGTTCCATTAAAATAAGAAATATAAAATAGTCAGAGTTGTAAATTTACCAATTAAAATGCTTTAAGCAATATAAATCCTGGTTTAAGTCCTGCAATAATATTAGACAACATTGGACATATAACTCATAAGATCAATTATTTCTACAAGGGTTAGGGATCAAACATATAAGTAAATATACATATATTAGTAATCATCATAATCCCTTAGATAAATCATGTTATACCTATGTACTTTTAGTATTCAACCATAATAGGGTTGGAATGAGGGATCACGGTAGGGTGCCCAAAGCAACCCTCACACTAAGCCCAAGAGCGGACTTTATACCCCCTTGGCCCATAGGTCACCCACAATAGGGTGGCCTACCTAGTGTGGGTGCTCGTCTCTGCTGTTGATGTTTTTGTAGCTAGGTCGGATTCCTTCTAGGGCCGACCTAGCATATGGGTGACTAATTGGCCTATCAGCCGGTCACATTAATGTGCAAAAATCAATATGTAACTGTTTTTTTGGTCTGGCCCTAAATGGGCGATGTAACTTGTGAATTGAGCCGGCCCTATAATGGGCGATAAAACTTGTAATGTGCAAATGTAACTTGTAAGTGTGAATAGGGCTGACCCTATGTTAAACATGTAACTTGTAAATGCTTATAGGGCTTACCCTATAATGGGCACCAAGCATATTATTGTTATTATTTGCAAGGCCGACCTGAGGTGTACAATGAGGTCAAGGCACATATACATGCAAGGTTCATTCATGCATCAAGATATACATCAAGTCAGCGAATTGCATCCTCCTTCAGCAGCATATTTATCCAAGACAGCGAATACATCTCTAAGACAGTGAATTGCATTATCAAGATCAGTGAATTTATCCAAGGGCAGCGAACTCATCTCCCATGTCAGCGAATCTGTGCTTGAACAGCGAACCTCATTCATGGTCTGCTACAGGTCTCCTTAATCAGCTAATTGTCCTCTCTGATTAGGGCATCATGCTCAGTCAAGGATAATTGCAGATAAGTTTGCTATAACTCAGATTTTCTTGGTGCTGTTCATACTACTCTGTGCCCTAGTGTAAAGTTATATTCTGCTGTTCATATTACTTCAAGTGTTGAAGCAAAATTGTAAAGACACAGTCTGATTATTGCCTAATACAAGTTGAGATTTTGTTGTTGGGTTTTTCACCTCCAAGAGGGAGGTTTTCCCAGGGTACTCGTTCTGTGTGTTCATTGTGTTATTTCTGGTTATTGCTATCAGTCTGATTTAAACTTAACATCTGCCCTCCCTATTTGTGTCACCTTATTGACTCATCTATGATTTTGACTCCAAAAATCAACCATTGTAGAGGTTGTAGAGGAAACCACAATAGGGCGCTCGGAAATCCTCCCATCTAAGCCCAAGAGCGGACTTTATACCCTCTTGGCCACATGTGGCAGATACGTCAGTCATCC
Organism: Cryptomeria japonica; assembly: GCF_030272615.1. Classification (NCBI taxonomy): domain Eukaryota; kingdom Viridiplantae; phylum Streptophyta; class Pinopsida; order Cupressales; family Cupressaceae; genus Cryptomeria; species Cryptomeria japonica. Next base: position 105,428,045 of record NC_081405.1, on the reverse strand, counting down.
ACCATGGGGTGGTCTACTCAGAAGGGGATCTCATATCTACTCTCCCTCCTTGTATTTCCTTCTCACCTCCACACGGTTACTTGTTGGAGGAATAAGTAAATTACTAAATAAGGAACATATTAATGCATATGGAAAACATAAGTAACTATACATCAAATCTATCATTCCATTGCATATAAAATACATAAAGTGTCAAATCTGTTATTCCATGGCATACCAAATACTTGCAGATTCCTTAAGAATGCTGAGTGTGGAATTATCTTTAGTTTTTCTGATCTTTTTCTTTCTCCTTCAATGCCCTTGATGCTATCATTGACTTGCCTTATATACCCCTCCGATGGTAATGAAGGGTCATGTACTTCTCCACGAACGCAACCTTCCTCAAGGTTGCATTTCTTCATGATTGTCCCTTGTCCTTTTTCCAAGGAATCACTGTTAGAGGCAACCTTTTGTTAATTTGCTTTACTCATTCCTCAACAAATCGCAGGTTAAGAAGCATTTGATCGATCAAAGGACAAAGTGTCAAATTGAATGTATTTCTAATTTATTTCCTCACTGTTCTTAATCACTTTATCAGGTCCGAATACTCACTCTTATCCCATCCTTTGGAAACGCCTAGTTTAAAAACACTTCAGTTTACTGATCAAGGAACGAGTGCCTTACAGGCTGTCGGCTTGGGTATTAGAAAATTGTGAAGTCTTATGGATTAATACAATTTTCTGAATTCATTTATTTATAATAGCGAATATTAATATGACATAGTCAGGGTCATGACACCCCTTCGCCCCCAATTGGCACGGACTCCCCTTTGGGCCATCATGGATCACTCTGATACCAAAACTGATGTAGATTAGATCTCTGTCCTCTGCAAACAATTCTGTAAAATGCTGCTCAGCACCTGTGTAAGAATCTTATAGCACACAGTTGCTAAAACAATAAACAAACAGCTAAACATTCTAATCAATTCAGTGTATAGAAAAAGAAGCCATGGTCATTACCTTCATAATACATAAAGAAAACTATACTGGAATAGCAATGACACAAGAAAACTCATTGATCTCAAAACCACTGAATTCTGTAGCAGCTACCCCAAGAAAATACCTTATTCAGCCTTAAAAACTCTACCGCCCGTAAAGAAGCAAAAAGTCTCCTCAAAAAGGAGACAACAATCCAAAATAGGACTGTCGAAACAGACAAAATGGCAGCGACAGTTACAAGCCTTAAAAGGGAGCACTAAAAAAGGAAATGCAGGAAACTGACAGATGTGTCAATCTGGAAAATCATTGGTTACATTACATAGTTTCTGTAATGGCAACCTGTAAACGATCATTTTTCTATGTGAGCTCAAGTCATGAGATAAAAAATTATAAATGATGAGAGAGGTTGAGCTTGGATCGTCTGATATCATGTGCTTAAGGGTGGAGCAGAGAGTGGTGATCACTTTTTGATATGAGTTAGAGGGCTGAAGCAACATAGTGAATCATTGCTTTTATGGCAGAACTCATTTTGTATTGCAGCAGAGATCATTGTTTGAATGGCAGAGTGACTGTACTAAAATGATTCTGAGGTTACTGGATCATTTTTGATCAATCCTATAATAATATGTGCCAATGGGCAAGCTTGGTCATCTGATATCACGTGCTCTAGGGCAGAGAAGAGGGCAATGATCACATTTTGATATGAGTTACAGGGCTGAGGCGGCAGAGTTAATTGTTTACATGGTTAACTCATACTGTATTGCACTAGAGATCATTGTTTGTGTGGCAGAGTGCCGGTGTAATATGATCCCAAGGCTGTTGGATCAAAAACTTGAACAATCCTTGGAGTTGTAATGTTTGTAAGAGCTTCCAGGGTCCTTGTGATCCTGGAAACTTGTTATGGCTTTTGAATCCAGTGACTCTCAGATGAGTTATGACATTAGATAGTATGTGACAGGCTATAGCTGTGTCATTGGTGCATGTGTGCTGAGTTGGCTGCCTGGTGGGTTCTCTTTTCATTTATCTGTTTGTGCATGTATGTGTTATTCATCTACCATTCAAGATATGTGATGGTCTTGTGAGATTTGGAGTGTAATTGTGATATCATAAGGTTTTTATGCAGAGTTGTGTGATCTTTGACCCATGGATAATCTAATGGCCTACAGATGTTTGTGGAGAGCATTGTGTTGTGTGCTAGGCTAGGCCTTTGAGGACTATTCATCCCTTTTGAGATGGACAACCCTTGAGTCTCATGAGCTCAAATATTATGAGAACCTTGTATTGATTTTTATCGATGGTTATCACATGTCAATGGGAAGATGTTCAATGTGATCATGTGATTGGCTAACATGTGTGTGTTGGAGATCTTGTGGGATCCATGTGGGTCTATGCTCTTAAGTTTTCGTGGTGAAGGAGAATATGGAGGTATGTGGTAATAGATGATGAGCTCCAATTGAGTTTTATTTGTTCCGAGGACAACCAACGTGATCATCATGAGTGTGAATGTGTGTGAAGCAACTAATTAGTTTTTGTGGCTTAGATGAGCAACGAGGAAGGCGCCAATTGGGTATCATGTGGTCAGATGTTGGGCTCAATATACTTATATAGCAAATGTGGAAGCTTTTTGTTGTTGCACAACAACTTAAAAAAGTGATGAGCTCATTTTGCACATGCTCATGATGTGCTCCATGAGCAGATAAGATTTATTAAGTGCAAGAGTTGGTACAAATGAGTAGTTGATGATTTTAATGCTTTGGCCATTGCTAAGCTCAAGGATAAGCAGGATGCCTATGGTGGTTGGTGTAGACTTGTAGATGGTCAATTAGGTCTAGCAGAAGCTGATTGTTTGATATGGAGGAAGCAATTGGGAATTGAATGAAGAAGTGACAAATGCCCATGATGTGTGCAGAATCTAGAATCAAATCAAACCCTTATGGCATAGGTTGACATTCCAACATTCAATTGTATTCAAAAATCATTGCACAAGGTTGTGGTTGTAGGAGAGTTGTCCAATATGAGGAGAATATTCACTTTCTTTGTTAGAGTTCCAATCGAATGGAGATCTCACTTACCAACCCATGAGAATCTGATTTGATTTGTGCTTTGTCATTGAGGAGTCAATGGTTGTTAGGGGTTGTTGTCTTGAAGTATGTTAGATCTACGACAAGTTATGTGTTTTTGTCATTGGCTTGTTATGCTTTTTCTCTTTTATAAAATATGATTGAGAGTTACAGGACTTGTTATGGTTTTTCTCTTCCATATCCAGATTTTGAATAAGAAAATGACCCTCGAGGTATTACATGGACCACATTCGCATTCTTAAATATGATTGATATTTACCTAAGTTGCTTGTTTGGGTTTTGGTTCACTGGTATGGCAATTTTTTCCGGGGTTTAATATGGCTGGATTTCGTTGTACAATATATGCAAAGACATAAAACCACAGATAATTTGTTAAAGAATATAGAATTGAAAACACAGCTGATAGTGATAAAGATGATTAAAAGTTCAATGTCAAATATAAAATTGATACAAAATTACAATCAATAATCTTCATATTGCACTTCATCAAGAGCATCAACGTCATCTCTTGGTTTGTTTGAACCATAAGAAGTGACGATGCCACTCCTGCTAGCTGCATCATGCAAGTATTGTGAAGGGCATTCCTCATTTTCTAAAAGGACTCTAGTAAAGTTTGCCATAGAAACATCTAAGTTGACACACCTAGGCATTGCATCTCAATTCTTCATTGCCCTCCTTGCACTTGATGTGCTTTTGTGATAGGAGGCATAAGTTGGAATGCACACAGATGGACATCGTTGGCTTTTTTTGCAGCCAACTGATTGCACATAACTGAATGGATAAAGTAGCATGTACTCTAGTTCTACTCAGATGAAGAACTCACAACCTGTTGAGATTGGAGATAGTCAATACAACATTTGCAATTATAAAATACAATATATGTAGCTGCCAAAGATAAATAAGAAAATAAATAATAAAAATGCATATTTTTGATAGAACTTTGATTGCAAGAGGCTGCAGGCAAACAAAGCCTTGGTCATGGAGGCACTGCCGTATGCGAGCATACTTCTTGTATTGGTCTCAAAGAGTGCTAATATTGTAATTTGTTGAAGTCGTTAAATTTTCGAATTCAGTGTTCACCTACAATTGGGTCTTCTACATTTGAATCTTTGAAGAGTCTATGAATGCTGCCTTTTATGGATCACTAACTTCAACATCTCTATATGGATACACCCTCATGAGCAGAGAAAGTATCCCAATGTGTAATATTTGGGGGACAAGGCAAAATATTAAGAGATGCAAGGGTGCGATCATCTTATTCCATCATTCAACAATGATTTTTTGCATCTGTTTGAAAAATATTTTTGTGGCCATTCCTCTTGGCTCTTATTATGCTCCATCTCTTTCTATCATGGAGTCAATTGTTTCATATATCTCGTCCAAAAATCTGTGATTTGTATCGGCAAATCTGATTATACTCATGATGGGCTTAGTGAAACTCAAAAGGTAGTCCACAGTAGTCCATCTATCATTATCCAGGACCAATTCTTTAATCTCTTGAGCCCTCTCTCTATTTGTTTGTCTCCGTACACTCTAAAGGCTGCTGATGGCTAGGGTGCTCAATACCTCACACACCTTCACAAGTCATCTCAAGATGATTGTGTGTGATGCAAATCGAGTCATAACATCCTAATATGGTGTAAAAAAACTCTAAAGGCTGCTGATGGCTAGGGTACTCAATACCTCACACACCTTCACAAGTCATCTCAAGATGATTGTGTGTGATGCAAATTGAGTCATAACATCCTAATACGGTGTTAAAAAAAAGTAGATGACATAATTATTTTGTTTTAGCAAATTTAAAGTAAATATTACCTACCATAGTTCTAACTTGGAGAAGGACGTATAGATGGCTTGTGATATATGATGATTTGGTACAAATTATCAAATTTTGCCGACTTCAGTGTAAATTTCTTTGATCCACTCAATTTGCATCCCAAGCTTTTGCATCACCAAGTTGAGCGAGTGAACACATGGTGTCCAAACTATGTGCCCATATCTTCTATGCAGTAATAAAATCTCCACTCTACAATTTTTAGCATTGTTAAATATGACTAGGAGAATGTGTTGAAACCCTGCCATTTCAATTTATTCTTCTAGGATGTTGGCAATGATATGCCTTTGAAAACATTGCCCCTTAAGGCACATTGCAATAACAGTAATGAAGGTCATGTTTTGCAATCTTTTCATCCCTAAAAAATAATGGGCACTCCCATTTTGACTTATCCTTGATTGACTGTAATGATGCACATCTTTTCATATAGTGTGATGAATAATGATGAACAACAAATACCCTAATTGGTATTGAGAGGGGGGGGGTGAATCAGTACATACAAAAACTTCTCAACAACTTATCAAGTTAAAACAATGCTAACCAGTTGTCTTCATTATTGAACTTAACCATGGCAATACCGGTTAAACACAGTAAGACTCCAGACAGCTAAACCAGTAAAATTGAATACTTCAAATAACATTCAACACTTGATAACTACTTCACCAATATATTCATGCATGTGTTGTATTAGTAATACCATAACCATTAGCTTTGCATGCATATTCACCTAAACAAAGATTGCTTAATCATCACATGAAAAATGCACAACTCATGACACAGATTTTTCACGTGGAAACCCAAATGGGAAAAACCACGGTGGGGATGAATACTCACAAGCTTGTTTTTGAACTCTTTTGAAGCTCGCTCTGTTAGGAGCCTAGTTCGGTTAAAGACTTTACAATAAGGTTCTGTTAGGAACCGATCCTTTTAAAGATCACCTGGTTAAGGGATGGCTATATACCCTGTTAAAGGTTGAAACCCTGTTAAAGGTTACCTCGCTAGAGGATTTGAAGAACTCAATGATCTTGAGTCACCTGGTTAGAGGATTTGCAATAAGCTTGTTAAAGCTACCTGGTAAAGGGATTTTCCTACTGTTGAAATGGTTAGAAGACAACAGGTAAAGCTCTGATCTGATAACAACACTACATGCTAAGGCAGATCCTTTTCAGCTCCTCTACTCTGCAATCACACTTTGCAGTTTTCCACTCACTGGTCTGGCAAGTATCTCATCACTCGGATACAAACACAATATTTGCCAACACAAACAATAACAAACATCATCGACCTTATAGACAACAATTAGGTCGGTAGCATAAACCCTAAACCCTAAACATTTTAGGTTCACAATTACAAGCGGTCCAATCCTAACTGTTCAAACACTTTGCATAGAATAAAACAATCTCAAACAGATCACCGCATATGGAAATCAGTAACCATCATGCTCTCTTCACATACCGCTAAGAAAAATGTTCATTCCCGAGGTAGACATTTAATGCAATCGATCTTCACATGCAAGATCCTCAAGGAAATCCTTCACATGCACAAAATTGACATGGCATCTTGATCTCATTCTTATCTCTTAGCTAACTCATCACAGAATGTCACCGGTTGCATCGCACAAGCTAGATTGTCAAACCAGAAACCCTAGAGCTGAGACTACCAACCGGTAGTCACACTTAGTGAAACCCTGACACCGGTCCACTTCATCCCTTCATACCGGTTCACCTACTTGAACATCAATAACAACTTCTTCCAATCTTCATACCGGTTCACCTGCACTTATTGACATCAATGACAACATACATTATCATCATACCGGTTCATCATATGCCAACATAGTGTACCTATAATCACCCAAGTGTCTAGCTAATTATGCTCACCATATCTTACCAAATTGGTAATCTTAGGAGGTAGAAAGGAATCCCATTGATATAAATGCAATCCCCAATGTGCTCATGTGCAATGTCATTCACCTTATTGTGAAATGCCATTTTTAATCAACTTGCTTCTTGAACTGTTCTTTTGTGGGAAAGAAAGGGGTTATCATCGTCTTGGGAAAGCCTTACAATGAAATGGTATGTGGCATCCACTATGGGAGATGGCCATGTGGGTGGCTTCTGTGATCCTTTCTTGGCCAAAGGATAGGATCTTGGTCTTACTCTCTTGGTTGCACTATCAACTTCTTACTCTTTGATATAAGAGATAATTTGCTCCATTGGTGAACCATGTTTGTCTGGCTCGAGACAAATACTATTTTCTTGGCCAGCCATTGCACATAGGTGACTGTTCATTTGACTGTATGAACTCTTATACTTGTTAAGGGATTGACTACAACAACAAAGATAACCCCTGCCTCTGGCAAACTGCTTAATTGTTGCAACATGTCGTGGAAGAGGTGATGCTTGGTTAAATTTGAAAGGCCTATTGTTCTTTGGGCTCACTGAACTAAACTAACAGCTATTATCTATTAATGTTTTAAAATAAACAAATATCAGGAAAGTCAAGAAAAAATATACCCTATGTTAGTTAACTTAGAAAAACTAAAAAATAACAATGTAACCCTACAATACATTAAGAAATGAACAACAATTCATTAAAAAAACATTAAAAAAAAATAGGAAGCTAGGAAATAAATTTTTAAAAACTCAAAAAAATTAAGAAAACTTACATAGAGGATGAATCTCCTTGATGCAAGCTATTTATTAATCTTTGTATCACCTGTCAGACATTCCTTTGCAATTGATAGCACTCAGAAAAACCAGCAACCCTGCGTAATGACAAACGAGTTGTAGAAATTTGTAATGGTTTTTGTGTTTCGTGTTTGTATGCCATCTGTTGAGACATGGACCAGCTAGGACTCGAACCTAGGACCTTCTATACGCTGCTGGAGTGCTCTACCACTGAGCTACTGGCCCCTCTTGGACCAGTCCATTGTCGGTCCGGGTGTGGCTTATTTCCAACACCAACACCCCCCCTTAAGCCACACCTCTCGTGTGCTTGGGGCTCCTAGCCTGGACCTGGCTCTGATACCATGTTGAGACACGAACCAGCTAGGACTCGAACCTAGGACCTTCCATACGCTGCTGGAGTGCTCTACCACTGAGCTACTGGCCCCTCTTGGACCAGTCCATTGTTGGTCCGGGTGTGGCTTATTTCCAACACCAACACCAACACCATCTTTTAGGTTTCATTTTCCCTTTTTAGGGTTATTTCTTTTTAAAAAGCTGCATTTAAATGGCTTTTTTGGAAGTGAAATGGGCTTTTTTTGGGGCGCATATGCCTGTGTATAACTAGGGTGTGCCTGAGTGCTTCCTGTGACTGGACACAGTAACATAGATATATATAGGATATGTTAAGCTTTATCTGTGATGTATTCAGTTTCTGAATAAGTTTATATTTATTAAAATGTAGATTTTTTTTGGTTTCTTTCTCTCTTCAGTTTGCATAAATTTCTGTTGCAATTTTTTTTTTTGACATTCTCCATTAACTTGATTTGACTTTTTTATTGTCTATTGTTTTAAAGAATTTGATGTTGACAATGCAGATATAAGCCAGAGGTTGGTGATATTATAGTTGGTCGTGTGATCGAGGTAAGTGCCTTGGGGTCTACTCACTACTACTATTACTACTGCTACCATACTTATCCTCAAGAGAATAACTCTTAGATTATAATTTTGTTCAAAGTTGGTGTGAACTTAATACATTTTGTCTTTTCATTTTTAAGTTTTTGGATTCTATGTTTGTTTTAATCCAAATATTGGATCTTCCCTTTTAAAGATGAAAAAGTACATTATAATAATCAATAAAACCATTACTGTGAGACTTGATCTCGTTAGCGCAAGGAAAAATATCACAATGATTACACAAGAAACTTATGCTATGATAAATTAAGTGCTTTCCAGATTGGCTGAGCTCTACTTCCCAAGGATACCCTTATCTTAGGTAGGCACTGGCATTGGTTTGATCCTTTCCCGATGATGGGTCAAGTAGGGGGAGGCCTGAAATCTCAGAACCCTTTCATACCATGTGGTTGATCCCAGAAAGAAGTTGTAATTTGATAGACTGCAAACAAACACTCTTTTATGCAAAAATATGTAAGGATATATGATAGATGGCTATCCCATTAACATAATAATAGGTACAATTGCCACAGAATGAAACTGAAAGATTCCTTTTACTAGTCTCTTTAATGATGATTTATTTTGGATTACAGGCATTAAGTTTTGGCTGCCACTCCTGTTCTATAGTTATTTCATACTTTTAAGTTTCTTTTATGTTAGGAATTTCTAACATGCATGTATGACTACTCTGGTTTGGGCTATGTACAAGGCATACAAAAATTGATAGCTTTTCATGAGTCAAGTTTGTAGTTAATGCCTCTTTGAACTCTTTGTTTGTGTTCTTGTGAACATGCTAGGGAATCTTGGGCATCAAGCCAAAAAGTTCAGGTTAATGGTTTGTTCAAAGTTAGATTATTTCTAAGAAGCATATTTGCATAATTTGCACGATTGTGGGTACAGTAAAGCAAGGGCAAAAGGTGCTTATATAGTTAATTTCCAATCTCCAATCATTGAGGTAAAGATACAATGTCAATGAGAGCTGAGAGGAAGCACTGGATGGGGTTCTTATCCAAGGGAAGAGCTGAAGTCTGTAGTAATAGACAGGTCAATTTCATAGAGCATTTTTGCTTGTATCTTACTCCAATTGTCCATGTCCACTTCTAAATTATATTGAGTTCAATACCAAGTCCAAGTATTTCCATGTGGGAGCTTTTCCACAATGGGGTTCTCCCAGGTAAGTTGTCATCTTGTGAGTTTCTTGTGTCTGCATTTGAACCCTTTTTTTTCATACTCAACATAATTTAGCACGGAATAAATGTTCTCTTGGAATGAAATGGCACTTTAAACATTTGTACTCAAGTAAAGATAATAAGTGTTATCATATCAGTGTAGAACATATTTGCGCTTTCACATATTCTAATTCTACATATTTCCTGCATGGAAGAGATAATTGATGCATCTTACATCTGAGTTTACCCTTGTATGTTGGACTCCAATGGAAATTAATTGAATCAGCAGCATGGCTCATCTTGTGAATTTGTAGTGGCCAAATCTTCATGAACTGGATCAATGTAGAAACAGTTTATTTGAAAAATATATTCTGGCCAAATCTTCATGAACTGGATCAATTAGAAACAGTTTATCTGAAAAATATATTCCTCACTGTATTTTGCACAAAACCATGGATGGCTCAAACCCATTTGAGTAAAAAGGAAAAACTTCTTAAAAAACCAAAAATAATGATTTTTAGGCTCTAGGACAAGCAGACAGAGCTCCAACAACATTTCTGGTATAGGATTAAATAGATTATTAATGGATGAAGTAAGAATCTGTAGAGTTTAGGCTGATTACAATTTGGATAATGTTCAGAATGCTTTTCTCTGTTTGGTTGAAGATTCCAAACGAGGAATTTGGTGGTAGATGAGGGAGTTTCTGTAAATGAACAAATGAGAATTAAGTTGAGGTGGCCATGGCATCCTTGAAGAACGGTGCGAGAGAAAGCATTTCAGATACTATACTCCCTTGTTTGGTTGGTAGCAAATTGCCAAGGGCCCAAATTTCTGAACTTGACACCATTAGTGCAAGAAGGGTTGTAGTGGAAGCAATACAAGACATTGGCTAGGCTGAACATAGTTTATAGGTTCAAGAGAAGCAATATTCCTCCTCAGTAGTTTCTTTTCTCCTTCACCTATTTGACTAGTTTGGCAATGTTAAAAGGCAATGGTGGAATACATAATAAGCATGTAAAGGTTGGAGCTATGCTGAAAAAACAGGCAAGTTTACTTTGATTGATTTTTTCTTAGAAAGTATTGTATCTTCCTTCCTTACCATCAATTCTCTTAAATTCTTTATGCAAAAGGATCCAGTGCTAAGCAAGATACATTTTTAAAAAGAAATGCAGATTATGGTTTATAAGGCAGCAATGCTGGTATATAGTACCATGAGAGTAATCGACAAAGTGATGAAGAGACTGTATGAAGCTCAATTTGACATTGTGTCCATGGCAATATAGAAAAGTCATCCTTGTTCATCATTGTGGTAGTAGGTAATGGCTAAGATCAGTGAATGACAAAAATAATCTAAAATGGAATGCGACCTCCTTTGTAGATGTCCATGTTATTCTGAATGAGCACACAATAAGCAGTACTTGTCTCAACTTATCATAAAGTTGCACAAAACTACATAAAAACAAAAGGGATTCAGAAACATCAAGTTTGTCTTATAAGCACCAATTCCCTAGGATATGATAAGTGCAGTTCAGAAGTATGAGAAACAGATGCAGCTATAGATGTAACTACAATGTTTGCACACCATGGGCAAGGAATGTGTGTTTAAAGGTGTTGTATTGGAATGTGGGAATATTCTTTTGCCTGAGGCTTAAGTTTACAGCTTGTTTGTGGGGCCGATATGATCCCTATAGAAAAAGAATGGTCTGCGTATGATTTTGTGGAGGTTAAAGTAGGCATTCACCAACTTATGAGGAGACGGTTGTGGTTTTTGTTTGTGTGGGGTGTGTATCCAAATGCACCACTCATATTATGATGAACTTTACACTACCTTTATTATGTTCAAAGGTTGAGTTAAATTCTATACCTATATTTTGCAAAATGTTTCTGATTGTTTTGAGAGAGAGAGAGAGAGAGAGATATGCTTGGGACACATTGGTGTAATTGCAACCTATTTTTTGAGTTATGGTTTATGTGGAGAGGCATACACTTAGTGGTGACATTATTGCCAATCCTATTCTCTGATTTCAACCTGCCCAAAGTTAACAAATAGCGATAAGATTTTTTCTTTACTTTTCAAGGTCATTAAATCTATCTTTAATTCTTACTTCAAGGAGTGTAGGGGAGTTGGTAATTGAGTGTTGTGTTGTGAGGCAGTTCAGTGGTCAAATTTTGCACACTTGTTCAAATGTTTAATCAACTATTACTAGGCTTACTTCTAAAGTAATATTTTTTAAACCTTTAGTTATCTATAGCCTCCTTTTCTATTAGTTTGTCTCATTATAGTCTCAAGCATGGTTTGCAGACTCAGACTCGGATAGTACTCGGCAAGCCCAAAATTCTTGACTTGGCGAAAACTTAGCAAAAACTCGGCAACTTAGAAAATACTTAAAGTTAAAATTTCTTAAAAAAACATTTTTTTTTTGCAAAATTTGATTACAAAATGTATTAAACAAAAAATTGACATCTCAAAAGAGAAATTGCATGGTTTTATAGATAAAAAAACATGTGAAAAACACATTTTAACCAGCAATTTACCCATGGTGTTTTTACCCATGTTTTCCTTGTGTCTATAAAAACTCGTCAGTTAAACTTGTGCAAACTTGCAGAGAAAAAAAAGAGAGTACTCGGCAACTGAGAGAAGTTGGTAAGTTGTGTGTTCTGTGTAAGAGTGGGTTAAGTCTTAAGAAACTCTCCTCCCCACTTTTCAATTAAATTATGCTTATAAAAACTTGTCACTTGCATGTATGTCCAAGAGATTATTTAAAGAGTATTAAATTTGCTTACTTTTTAAGTTTTTTCCTATCAAGGAGCAATATTTTATCCTACCTTCAAACATTAATATCTTGGTTGTATAAGGTCCACTTCACTTTGCATTGGGTCCTGTTTTTTTGAGCTTTTCCTCTTATGTGACAATTTTTGGGAATCCTGGAATTCTTCAACCTGAATACATGCTCACAGGTAGACCATTTAGACCATTTACTTATTGAAGCCGAAAATGGAGGTTGATATTTTGTTGCTTTAGGTATGTCATTAGTGGTATATTACAAGAGGAGGTAAGACAGAATCTGCAAATAGAAATGAGAAATCACATTGAGTGAAGAAGGCAAATGAAGCATGTAAACTTTTAGCAATACTGTCTTTTATGAGTTGCTCATATTCAAGTTTTGGAATTGCCTAAGGATGTCTGGGCAACTGTGAGAAGCTCTCCAATAAGTAAATGGGATTCAGGGGAATGTTTCATCGCAGGACAACAATGGTGAGTTTTTTGAAGAGGTCACTTTACTTCAAAGGGATACCAAATTGCCATGTAGTGCAAAGGATGGTTTGTATCATTGAGAGGAAAATGCCGAATTCTCATTAAAGAAGCATAACATCTTCTGGAAGTTGTTGCTGTTTCTGGATTAGATTGTGTTAAGATTTTTTTGATCAACGTTTCAGATGGATCTTGTTGATGCAAAAACTCTTAAAACAATCTAATCCAGAAACAGCAGTGAGCAGCATTATAGTCTTTGGAAATCTGATATCATTAATCTTCTGGAAGGTTTACAATATTTGAATTGGCAGCATGTGTCTTAGATCTGTATTATTTTTCCCTAGACATGTCCCATCCTATAAGAAGCCAAATGGTTTGAGCCAAATCTGTTGCCAAGTTGTCTACTGAACTATGTCTAGCACAGGATGCTTGCTATACTAAATTGTTTGTAAACCATATATCTAATCTTTTATATTTAGAATTAATGTGTTGATTGACTGACATTCAGAACCCATCGGATTACTCAACTTTCCTGTTTCATATGCTTTGGAAAGTATAAATCTTCATATGTATTATTTTTCACGTGAAGCTCTAATGTTCAGAAATATATTACAGCATTGAAAATTTTCAAACTAAACTTGCTGTGCAATTTCTTGCAATGTAAAACTCTTATGTTTCCAATGTTAAATTTTTCATTTTTATACAATCTTACCAATGTGAATTAAAATGTGCAGGTTGTCCCAAAACGATGGAAAGTGGACATTGGTTTTAATCAGGATGCTGTGCTAATGCTTTCTGCCATGACTTTACCTGATGGCATTCAGGTGATGAGATTTTAAAGATGAAATCATGATGTAATCCTTTGTGTTCTTTATTAGTTGGTAATATCCATGATACATGGTTCAATGCATACGCTGAAACTACACATTTTGAGAAAATCCTAGAAAAGAGTTTTAAAAATGACATTTGTAGGCAGCTTCTTATATAACCATTTGAGAATAGGTTAGCAGAAGTTAGTGCACCCTTTACGTTTTAGTCATATCAAAGCTACATTACATGGCAAGCCAAGATTTTAAGACTAAACTTGCCACTTGTTTGACTTGCTGAAAAGACCAATTCATGATTTGAGTTATTTCTGCTCATAATGGTTGTCCTAACTTTTCTTTTGGACATAATCTCTCTCAGATAAATTAGAACATCTCATTAAGTATGAATCTTGAATATTGATTCTAAACAAAGCACATAATATGTGAAACAATTAGTAATCTAAATGTTGAATTTCAATTCTTGAGAAGTGTCTAATAGGGCATCAGATTTAGAAAAGTTTGGAAGGGGGAAGATAACGCCTTAATGATATGTAAGTGGATCCAATGTATTGAGGTCGCACAACATTCTATTCTAAACTTTAAGAGGAAATGAAAGTTTTCAAAGTGATGAAGTATTAGAATTTTCTTATACTTGGTGAATGGTACAGGCCCTAGGGGTGTGTGCAATCTGCATTGTAACTTATTTTTCATTAGTCTTACCATGGATTTTTTCTTTCACCATTGCTTTGGCAAATGCAAATTTTCTTTTGATTAAATATTTGCTGAATGTAACAGGACTGCCTGAGAGTTGTGATAATTTTGAATGTGCATAGTTCAGCTCGTCTCACTTATGTATTTCTTTTAGGGATTTTCCCTGCCAGTTTGAAAACCATCGAAAATACCAGGCGGATTTATACGAATTTTACTCCTGGATTCTTAGTGAGGATATAGGGAACAATGGTATATCACTTTGTATTAGCATTAAGTTGAAACTCACAGCTCAGTCATGGAAAATCATATTTCAATATTGTGCTAGCTACATAGACTGTACAACTGACAAAGGGTTTATCAAAAATGTCAACACGGGAATCAATGTTTGTGCATAAGTAAGTTTTTATTTAATCTTGAAGCTAGGTTCTACCTCACATTTTGGATTGGTGGCCTCTGCTTTTAGATGTTTGTACTACTGTACTACTGCTCTTGATTCACCAAATGCAATTTAATATGCTTTATTCATTATTTTAGTTCTTGGAGCTGTTCCTCAATTGTACAGGTTGCATGTTTTTAATTTTTTAGCCATGTTGTCAATAGCATAGGCCTTAAGTTGAGCCACACCTATATATTTTTTATTTTTTAGTTTAATATGAAGGTTTTACTTCTGAATTTGCACCAGGATAAACATCAGTTACAGATTGCATTTCAATTTAAAGCCATGTTGTCAATATCATAGGCCTCAAGTTGAGCCATGCCTATATATTTTTTATTTTTTAGTTTAATGTGAAGGTTTTACTCCTGAAGTTGAACCATGCCTATATTTTCTTATTTGTTGGTGGTGGCCTGTGTCTTTGATGCTATTGTCTTCTTTGCTGCCCCTTTATTGCAAATTACTGAAATCACCCTTTTCTTTTTTGAGTTATGGCTTATGACATGCTAGTCCAGTCAGTATAAAGAAGTTTGATGTATAAGTAACGTTTGGAATAGCTTGTTAGAGAAAGATGCTGCAAATAGGATGAATGCTAAGTTTCTGTTTTGGTTTTTGGGGTTTGGGTATGGTTTTTTAAATTTTTATTCACCCTGGTTTGGTATGGCTGTGTATGGGCATTCACACTATTGAAAACAGCAATGATTTGTACAAAATATACCAAACTAAATACAGAACAGAGCTGATTTTGATCATTGAATGTTAAGATAAAGATAACCTGATAACTGGAATTTTGACAAATATATTTTCCCTTGATTGTAACATAAAAGTGATGTTGGTTGCTACTGCTGGTTCAACATGTCATCTGAGATTCTGTGAGACCAAACTGTTTCAGATGAGGCATTAATTGCTTCTTTCTATGAAATTTCTGTTGATTAGAGTGCAACTGTCGCTTGCTTCGTAGTAGCCCAAGAAACTACACCAGATCCAAGCTTTTTGTCATAGTCTGCAGGTTTGTTAAATTAAACACAATGCTAAAGTGTGAGATAAATTGATGCACCTCAATACTCTATTTGCTTTTATATTTAATTTAAAAAAAAAAGAAAAATTTCTCGCTTGTGTACATCCTAGGTTTTCCTAGGATATAATCAGGCAGGATCCACAGTCCTGGGCTGTGCTCAATGTGTACAGCCTAGGTACATGCGGTACCTGACAACACTGTGAATGTGCAACATTCCCAATTAAGTTAATTTTGATTTGTGTAATGTTTTTTCTTGTTACCTAAGTGCAGGACAAGATTTTTTTCAATTATTAAGCTGCCATGTTACAGCAAGGGCGTGGTGGTTTCTCCTTTGCTTTCCCTGTGAACTAAGTGGTCAGTTGTTACTTAAATTGAGTTGCATAACGATAATGCATGATAACAAATGAAGATAGCATAGTAATTAGTATGGTTGCTTCTTTTGAATATATACTGTAGACTTTGTTCCTTGTTTGGGGCAATAGCTCAACTTTAAATGTATTTTTGGAACTTTTTAAATACATCGAGATGATACCATTTTGAATAAAAATAAAAACTCTCTCTCTGTACTTACAAAGCTCCTCTGAAGACATGAATCAACTGTTATCTTTGGCAATTAATGTTCCGAATGAATGTATACTCGTCATTCGCCCCATCATGCTATCTAAAACCGCTGCCCTTTATCCCTACATGTTAGTTTTAAAGCATTTGAAAATGAATAGTTCCTTCTACACATGGAACTGAAACCGTGATTTGCATTTTCAGAGACGGCGCACAACTGTCGATGAGTTGAACATGCGAAGTGTATTTGAAGAAAATGATGTTATCTGCGTAAGTTCTGCAATCCGTCTGTTTTTCAGATCTAAAATTTGAAGTATGCTTTATTTTGTAAGGGTCCTGGTGACAAAACCATGCCCAGTTGTGTTCTAGGGATGAACAAGCTCTAGTCTTGGTCCTGTTGTTACTCACACATACCCACAGAGTTGTAGATTAACTTATTGTGTTGTGGGTATTTGAGCTTGAGCCACTCTCTTTACAAATGTAGCACTTAACTATCACACCTCAATCTGATGGACTAGAAATGTGAAGCTTGTTATTCTAAAGCACATCAAGTAAATGCAGCATAAAGAACTTTATTGATGAAAAGTTGTGGAATTGCTTTTTGTATTGAACAGGCTGAAGTTCGTGGCTTACAGCATGATGGAAGCTTGCACCTTCAAGCACGGAGTGACAAGTATGGCAAGGTTTGTTTTTATTGGCATACAGAACTGAGTTATATTTCAATAGAACCTAGTAAATTTGTTTGTCAGGAGAAGATTGGTGTTTAGAAGGGTTTTGTTGGTATTAAAAACTGTATATTGTCGTTGCAAGTTTGGGTGCTGAATGGATATGCTATGGAACTATCAATGATATTAATTGCTCAATCAGTTTTCTATTAGCTTTCTCGCTGTGTACTAGATTGTCAAGCAGACAATGTTGTCATGCAGTTTTGTGCTATTAGCATACACTAAAGCTTCACTTATTTGATAATGCACTTGCTTCTGTTTGAAAAGGAAGGAGCCTGATCATTCAATTCAGGTTCGTGGATTAATCAAGAAATATTTTTATATGCTCTAAACATGCCTTTTTTGAGTCTTTGGCAGTTAGAGAATGGTCAGCTTATTACAACCTCTGCTTATCTTGTGAAGCGACGGAAGCAGCATTTTCATTTTCTTGAGCAATATGGAGTTGATATGATTTTAGGTTGTAATGGCTATATATGGGTTGGTGCACACACTGATCTGCAGAGTACTTCTAGGCAAGGAGAAGAGCCTGATGTTTCAGGACAAAAAGAATCCCAATCAACTATAAGCGAAGCCCTGAATTCTGTAGATGCAGTTGCAGGTAGGAAAATCAGGGAAAACATTTGCCGGCTTGCTAATGCAATTCGAGTGCTATGTTCATTGGGTTTCAGTATTTCTGTTGAATCAATTCTTGAGACCTTGGAGGCGAGCATTACTTGGAATGTTGACATAAAAGATATGCTTGGAGCAGAATTCTATGTCAGAATTGCTGAGAGGGAAGCTGAACGCAGAAGCTCAAAATCTAATGTGTAATCTGGAGGCTCTTTCATTTGTTCTTATTTTAATGCATGGTACAAGAATTTCCCCTTAATGATGCAGCTTTCTTGGGGTCAGACATAAGTTATGAGTAATATTGACACTGATTTTCTATGTTTGAGCCTTTGTAAAGTTCAAGGGGTTCCAAAGAAATGTTAATGAGAGGTTTTTTGTGACTCAATTCTCCTGGTCTTGAATTCCTGCCGAATTGGTCTGGGGTAGCCCCATAATGCATGTTGGAAATTATATGTCAAGTACATTTGTCAGCAACCTCTCAACCAGTTCAGTTAGTACAAGTTTGATTACCTCTGATTAA
Source organism: Cryptomeria japonica (assembly GCF_030272615.1). Lineage (NCBI taxonomy): Eukaryota > Viridiplantae > Streptophyta > Pinopsida > Cupressales > Cupressaceae > Cryptomeria > Cryptomeria japonica. The sequence goes on along the minus strand of NC_081405.1, from coordinate 105,409,731 downwards.
TTGTTAAAATCTGTATTCCTGAATGAGCATAAACTGGTATTCAATCTTTTCTAGTGTATTCACCATTTGCTATAAAGAGTTTATATCAAAGAGACGGGAGTACTAATTTGATCTCTTAAGTATTACTCAGAATGCTTACATGAAAAGAAAGTATCTATCTATGTTCTGATATATTTATTAGTACCGAGTATTAGAAATCTGAAATTCTCTTATCTGTTATTGGAGATCTGTGTATATCATTCTGGAAATTTAAGCGTATGATTCTATTTTGGTTTATGAAATGAAATATCATTGAGGTTGCTGTTATCCAGTGCGTGCGAAATTTTGTTTCGGCATCTTTCATTTTAAAGAGTGAATACTTATGCAAAAAACAGTATCAATAAGTGAGAAGATAGTGGAAGACGTCTTAAGATGCCAATAAAGTTAAAAACACCACTCGGTCAAACTATTGGCATTAGCTGAAGCCGGTAAATTAAGATGTCAGCTAAGAAACAAAAAACCAAAAGAATGAACAGAAGGCTAATGAGAAAAGGAAATATGAGAAAATAAACATTTCTATGCCTCCCTAAGTTTCTCGGACGGGGATGACAGGGGACAGGGGACAGGGGACAGGGGGACCATTTATGGGTCAAGTTTTTAAAGCCATTTTTAAGGGGAAGGCAGGGGATGGATATTAAAAATAGGGAAAATTTTAAAATATAACGAAATTTCAAATATTCATATAAATTGTTGAGGCATTCATCTTAGACATTATAGAATCTTTGCGAGTATGGACAATTGAATAGGAATTATATATATATCATACGAATGCATGAGATCAGCCATTCATCATAGACATTGTGATTCTCCACACATTACAAAGAGGAACAGTCGAGTAAAAAGATAACTGGGTTATGTTCTAGTTTGACTGCAGCTGCGATGCTAATAGATGAAATTGTTCTGAGTTGTCTGTGTAGCGCATGATTGATGCATTTTTGTATTATGAAAGTGGTATTTCTTGCTGACTATAAGTTGTTTTCAGCAGTATGACAGTAGCATGCCAACTTTGTCTATGGTAGTTCTTGTAATGAACAGGTTGTCTAATGTATGAAAGAAGACAAACTTTGACTGATTTCGACTGTGAAGATGTAGAGATCTGCAACAGGGGATATGTATTTTGTAGATTTTTAGATCATAATTAATCATTAGTCTATTACTTGGTCAGATTTATAGTTTAGCGTGGGTTTGTGGACTGACCCTAGGGGGATCGAAGGGCAACCTCCTTGACACAATCTTTGTCGTAATATAGGGTGGAGTTGAAGGGCACATTCCTTGTCATGATATTGGGTGAGGTTTAATGGCGGAGACCCCTGCTACCAAGCCCAAATGAAGTCCTTCAAAACCACATTCATGATTTACATCATTTTCATATTTTCTTGTAAATATTAAAAAGGCATGCCATAAACCAAACATGCATTGGAAGGTTGTAAGTGTTATGTTAAAAAAAGTAACTAAAATGTTCTTGGGTACGTTAAGGAATGACTCACTATCCATGGGACAGATGGGGCCACTTGACCATCCCCTAATGTATCTAGGCATCCCAAAAAATAATTATTTGTACTGGATATGTTTCCCACTAAATAATTATTTGTACTGGATATGTTTCCCACTTTTTGGCAAAATTGGGAACGGGGTAACTATACCCACATCCCCAAAATGTTCCCTATGGAGGATGGGGTCATCTTTAGCAAGGGCCACGTCCCTAAGAACTGCATAGAAAATTTTAGATCATAGATAAATTAGAAACATGGTTAAACATGTCGGAGGGTGAAGGTGTTCATCTTGTAGGCTATGTGGTGAAATTGCTTTTATATGCGGATGATCTTATCCTAATATCTAAAACGGCTCATGGTTTGAGAAATCACTTAAGAGCTCTAGAGCACTTTTGCTAGGAGGTAGGGAGGAGGTGAACATTACCAAAACCAAGATCATGATTTTCTCTTTAAAGAGGAAAGATAAGCAAATTACCTTTCTTTTTGAAGGTAGTCCATTGGAAATTGTGAAAGAATACAAATATCTTGGCATTGGATTCCAAAGTAAACTTAGTTGGGAATCTTGTAGAGCGAAAAGGATATAGGGGGGATGGAAAGCGTCACATTTATTTCAAAATAGGTGCAGAAACGCTAAGCTGTGGGATTGGAAAACCAAGAAAACTTTTTTTGGTTTGCTGGTCACACCAATTATTTTTTATGGATGTGAGGTTTGGGGAGGCAGCGTGTCAAATTGTGGATGGGGACAGTTAGAAAGAATTCAAAAACACTTGATCGCAAGCAATCTCAAAGTTAAAACATTAGTGCCTTATGAAATCCTTTTAGCAGAAGTAGGTATGGTGTAGGAGCAACCCTTCAAGTTGATCAATCAGGCTCAAAGGAGGAAGGATAAGGCATCAAACATGTCTTAGGATGTTTTACATGTGTTTCAATCATGCATTGTGTGTTTGTAAGAAAAGACCCCATTTTGTGAGCCAAACTCCTATTTTGGCATCTTGATAAGCCAATTAGGACTTTTGGACAAAAGGGGATCAAGTGTGTGTAGGACATAGTTATCCTAGTGGTTTTAGTGCTTCTAGGGTGTTTTAGGAGGGGTTAGTCTTAACCCAAGGCATTAGGAGGCAAGGAATGACATTTTGACAACTTTGTCAAAAGTTGTCATTAGCAACTTTTATGCAATTTTTGAATTTTGTTTTGTTTGAACTCCTCCAACGGCTCTAACCTCTTGTTTTCGGTTGAGAGCAGTTGTGGAGAGGTATATACACCTTGAGGATCCAATTCCCAAGGAGAGACGATACGGAGTAAGGTTTTGATGATTGCAAACTAATAAAATTCTGAGTTTTTCCTGCAATTCTGGAGTTTTGGCATGGGGTATGGCATTGTACGGATTGGGATCAATCCCCAATGATGTGATTTTGTCAGAGTAGTGAATCACCTTTGATTTGGTTTTGGTTTGAGGTTCAGACTGTGTGTTTTGCTCTTGTTATTCCAATTTTGTTGTAGGTACCTGGAAAACCAGGGTTTACCTAGGGTTTTGCTTCTCCATGGCCATAACTTGCAATTCATCTATCTGAAACTCATGGGATTGGGTGAAATGCAAGTATGGCCTATGTATTCTAAGATTCTAAAAGCATTTTGCAGGAGGAGCAAGGGAGGTGTGTGTTTGATCCGACCCTAGGTAGACATCTCTATGTGGCTACCTAGTCCTTAAACAACAAAGCTACCCTAGAAGACAAATGGCGATGATTCTAGGCGTGTAACCCTGGAATCCATGATGGTTTATGGTTCCCCACATGCTCATGGGGTTGTGCTTGTATGGTTTGTTCATTTGGATATAGTTGCTTCACAAATGGAGGCCTAATTAGCCCTTTAGGACAGTTGACCTTCACTGGGTTCAACCCTTTCTTTGTCAGACCTTTACCTTTCCTTTTGGGGAATTGTGTAAGACCTAAAAGGGTATTTGAATTTGTGATTTGTTTGCCAGGGTGTTTGGGAAAGTTTGGACTTAAGGTCCCTTTACCCGTTTCAAAGGGCTACTAGCAAATAGGCTTGATTGTGAAGGTGCTATAGGATATGGTGTTGAATCCTTAAAACCAGCATTTGATTTGGTCCATGTGAGTCATGTCTGACCCAAAACAGGTGTGGTAATGGTCAGGAACCCTTGGAGGCTTCATGGTGCATGATGGAGCAAATTACCCAATTTGAGTAAGTATGAGTCTTGGAGATTGTGAGATGTTGAACTAATGTTGTAGAGCCTTGCCTTGATAGGATCCTACTGAAGTCTTGAGGGGTCAGTGTCATACATCTTGGAGTGTTTTGCAGGATACAAGGAGGGCTCTGCATCAAGGTACTTTTCCGTTGGAGGCATCAGCTATAATCTGGTTAATAAGTTATCTAAAGAAGGTTGAAAACATGAATAACCAACGGTGGCCCAAGATTGTGATGGAAGAGGGTCTTAACCGTAGGAAGAAAACTTGGATGAAACAAAACAAAAAGTAGTTGAACAAATGGAACATCAAGCTACACGAGTGTCTGAATACTAATGGGGAAATAAAGAAGTTTGTCATTGAAAAGTTTCAAATTGCCATGTGGACTAATCGCATTGGTCGTAAAAAGGCGTATTACATCAAAGAGTTTAACCCAACTGGAGAACATGGCGAGAAAGCATATTTAGGGACAGTTATTAAAGGGAAGGCAAAGCTGTTACTTGCTCAATTAAGGACTGGTTCACATCATCTCAGATGTGAAACGGGTAGGTGGCAAAGACCCAAAGAGGTTTGGGAGGAGACCACTTGCTTGTTCTGCAAGGCGGATGCTATAGAGACTGAACGACATTTTCTCATTGAGTGCACTGCTTACGATGATATTCATGCTCAATATGAGTTTATCTTGAAAGCCGACAACATGTATCATTTATTTGGTGAGGACAAGATCAACCAAACTACTAGCTATCTGGTCAAGATTCATAGAGGAGATCACACATGGAAAATAATTCAAAGGGTAAAAGCATTAACTGAGTATTAGCTAGATGTCTTGAAAATGTTTATTTGGAAAATATAGAGACTAATTTAAAGCGGCGTTTTATATTAACGTGTGAAAGTCTAAGACAATATTCAATTTGAAAAAAATCTAAGATGGGTAGCTCAAAATTGATCTCTTTGAACTTTATAAATAAATAAGAAGATACATTAAAATTTAAGAAGGAACTTAAATTTAAAATTTATTTAAGTAAAGGTGAATATAATTTTATCTTAAACATTTAAGGGTCTAATTTAAAAAAAATTATATATAGAAAATGTGCAATCGTGAAAATATTTTACTTATGTTTTTAAATTTATATGTTTTGAGTCATGGCGATTAGATTGCCTTTTATATGTAAAGATAATGTATTTCACATAGAAATTGGCAAATGCCATTTTCTTATTCTTCATCTCATGGTTCTTCATTTAAAAAAAAACGTCTTTAATCATTGAATTTATTATTTGCTGTCCTAGTTCAGGTTTGTGAGTGTTAAATTGATCCAAATAATTTTTGTGTTTGTGGATTTGAATCCCAAATTTTATAATTTGTAGCCTTGCCATTGCCATTATCACTAATAATTGGAAGTTGACTAAAGTGCAAATTGTTTTGAAATTTTATGTTAGGGCAATGTATTTAAGGACTAAATTTAACTTGTAGGAAAATAAAAAGTGCATCACTAAGATTTTAGTTAAATTGTTGTTACTTTAACATTGAGTTGTTTGGTGTCATTGATTGTGGTTCATCATTGCTGAATAGGTTTATCTAAGAGTTTGATTAAAAGGAACATGGCCTCCATAATTCAATAGATCACTCAAAGGTGTTTCTAAACATTGCATGTTCCTAATTAGATTCAAGGTAACATAGAGGTGAATAAGTTTTAGTTACTAAAGTTTAGCCAAATTAGATCTATGAATGACAAATTCACTCTTACTTGTGGAGATCACCACCAAAGTTGTAGAGCTGAATATGAGAAATTCACAATCTAATTTTTAAGTTAGTGACATTTGTTCAACATACATCATGGTAGATGGACTTTTGACATTTATACAATAACATTATTAAATTTAGAGTCAAGTACCCTCACATTTAGTTCAATTAATTTTTTACATTTTATATCACTTTTTTTTGCAACTCATATATTTAGGTTGATTATTAGTTCCTGCCGATGGCAGGAATACTTATGCATTCATCTTGGTATTAAATAGTTATTAGTTATTGTCCTTGACAGCCAAGGACTCTTTTAAATTTTTGAAATTAAAATAAATTTTTGCTTTTTCAAAAGTTAACATGCATATTTTTTAACAAAACATATTTGAAAACATGATTTATTTATCATCTAATTGGTCTACACTAATTTTAGTAGGCGTAAAATTTAATTTTTATCAACAAAAATTTATAGAATTTCCCTATATAATTATTACTACTGACCAACATAATAAATGGTGTCTTGTCCACTCGGAAAATGTGCATGCCATTTTAAAAAAAAAATGCGGACAACAAGTTTATAAATGGGGCCTACTAGGGGAAGGTGGGGGCACTAAAATGATTCCCTCACAAAGTGGAATATAAATTATATTCTATATATTATTTATTTATTTATATTTGTTTTATATATAAAATATTTAATATAATAACATTTATTAATAAATTATTAGATATATTTCATAATAGAATATCTTAAAATTTAATTTTTTATTAGAATATTTATACATTGTTTATTAGTAATACATTTATTTTATATATAAAATATTGATTATAGTTATATTTATTATTTAATATAATATTTGTTTTATATATAAATATTTAATACAATAATATTTATTAATAAATTATTAGATATATTTAATAATAGAATATCATAAAATTTAATTTTTTATTAAATATTTATATATTGTTTGTTAGTTATATGTTTATTTTATATATAAAATATAGATTAAAGTTATATTTATTATTTTATATAATATAATATTTAATTAATCTATATAATAATGGCTTTTCTTACCTACTTGTATTGCAAGTGGTATTGAAAACCGTATTGATAATTTGAAAGATATTGTTAAAGTGCAAATAAGAAATTGAATGATGAATAAAAGTGACATGCTAAAAAATATCTACAAAATATATTTTGACTATATAGTTTTGTAAATTTAAAATAAAAAATTTAGTATAAAAATTTGATAAATAAAATTCATTTATTTATTTTTATTTCTAGTAGTATAATTCTATTTATTTATGGTTAAAAAAAAAATTAAACATGAAATTCAAATTCACCCACAAAATTTGAGTCAAGATTAAAAATATTAATCTAAGAGTTGCAAATTCTTTAATCATGAGATATGTTTTGTTTTTAAAATAAATTGAGAATTAAGATTACTACATGTATCAAACAAATCAAAATATTCAAAAAAATAAATTAATAATTAATATTTCTAAAACTAATTACTTATATATTGTAATATAATAATTACTAAAATAAATAAATAAATAAATTTAAAAAGTTTTAAATATATAATTTATTATTAATATATTATATTTATTATATATTCTTGTATATTAATGATTTGATTTTTAAAAAATATATATATACCAATTTTTTAATTTTGTCTCAATAAAAACTTAAATTTAATAATTATTTATACTTGAAATTTATTATTTTTATATATAATAAATAAAATAAATCTAAAAAATTCAATTTAAATGTTTTAACGTAAAAGGAATTTATTTTTAATATGAACTATTTGTTTTTTACGGTAAGGGTTGTGTGGCCAAAGCATCTAGATATTCGCAAAATAAACTATGAAGTGAAAATGTGAAAAACATGGGGCCCTCAAGGAACATAGTGAATATTTTTCTTGTTTATACCCCTATCTCTAGTTGAGTCCCTTTCTCTATTTTTAATACCCCTATCTCCGTATCCTTCTATCATAGTACCACATGTAGCTTTATTTCTCCATCTATATGTAGCTATCTCTTCCTCTTTATTTGTATCCATTACTCTCATTCTTCTAATGGCAGGAACTTGACGCTTTGCATCCTTGTTTATTTAAATACTTTTATCTTATTCAATTAGCTTAGATTTTTATATTGTTGCTGTATCTTTCTCTTACATTTTTAGTGAACTTGACATTCCTACACGACCCAAGGATTGATCTAGGGGTTTATCATTCATTTCAATTAGGGCTTTTAGATTTGATTTTTCTTTTTTCAAATTGCATCCTTGAATATCGGATTTGATAAGTGTTTGGACCCACCCTTATTTATGTTTTATTAGGACTTGGACTTTCATTGTCATGTCTACTTGATTTTATCCATCCTTAAATTATCCATCAAGGATCCTCATAGGTCATTTTCCTTTATTTACATTCACACTTCACTAACTATGGTGTGCTCCTATATTTTATGGATTCCAATCCTTCTATTGTTGATGCACTAATCTTTTTATGCTATGGATGATGCATTTTTAATGGAGGTTCATTAGAACATAATGTTATTAGTGGTCATATGTTCATAACATTTATATATTGTTCTAATATAAGGTTATAAACTTAGTATATTTTTTGCTTTATTAAGCATATCTCATTTAAAATGATTAGTCTTATAGTTATTAGATTTTTTTTTTTTTTTTGATAATCCTCCGTCGAAGCGGTATTGTATTAATAATAATAAAAAGTTTTACAAAATATCTGCAGAGCAGCTTACTGTCTATGCCCTATATGATCAAAATATATCAGCTATTTGTACAATACCAGCCACTAAAGCCTTCCGCTACTACTAAGCATGAATACCTATACAAAATTTCATGCAGTATTTCTAAAAATATAAAACATCACTAGTCCTTATTTGGAATATGCACCCCAAAAGCATAACCTCTTTTCCTGCCCTTGCCCTTGCCTTTCAGCACGCTTTGGTCCACGAACGCACAATCCCCGTGAGAAGGGAGGGGCTTGGTGGTTGCACGCACGACCTCCTGTTGAAGCTCATTGTGGCCTGCTTGGTCCTACCTTTTCTTCCTCTGTGGCAGTGGAGATTCCGCCACCACCTCAACCTCTCTTTCCTCAGCCATATCTGGAGTCCAAGGAACATAACCTTTCGCAAGCATGTAGTCCTTCCACCAATAATCCCCCAGAGTAGGCTTATATTCGAGCCACATTTGTAGGAATTCTATGTTTCGCATAATCCATGGCTTCCTCTCCTTAAAAGCTGTTGGATCCTTCAGAATGAGAATAGGCCTTTTAGGAACCGGGTTCCTGTTAGCCCCAAAGTCTCGCGAGCCAGCCCTAACCACAGTCCTTCGGCTAAGGAGCCATAAGGTCTACATCCACATTGTCCACAACAAGATTCAAATCACGACATAGAAGGGTGGCTGAAAATTTAGGCGGCTCCATTACCAAAAGAATAGAGACGAAAATCACAGGAATGTCAGTGTTTACTTGATAGTAGTGTTCGTACTCGATGAAATCATCACTCATAACTTGTCGAATTGCTCTGTTAACCAAGTCATCTTTCGACTCAAGAATTTCCGACCACCTTTTGTCCTTAATGGATCCAAGGAAGGACATTTGCCGTTTCTCAGAGATTAATTGCAAAGTGGACTCCATAGCACTGAATTTTTGGAACAAACTCTCAACAAGATAACCGGAACCTTCTCGAATACACCAAATAGAGGCCTTCACAAATCACAATGAATCTCTTCTCATTAGTGGCTGCGATATAAAAGATCGTTCGCACATGTAGCATGTATTAATCATGCCAAATAATAATGAGGCTCGTGCCGTCATAAAGATGGGGATATTTTGCCATGATTCTCAAGTCCTAGCTGATATTGGAAATGAAATTTGAGTACACCAAATTTAGTAATTTTGTGTTTTTAAATTCGGTGGATGACATCATAATGGTTTAAGGGACAATCACGATCACCGAGGCAAGTGCTGAGGTGGCACCACTACAAAAACATTTTCTCTGTTAGCACCCCGATTAGCCAACTTGTCTGAGAGGCCCTCTGCTTCTCTATAGATGTGATTGATGGTGTAATTTGGGATGATATCAATGGTTGCCAATGCATGGTTTAGAAAGCTTCTTAACTTCCAATTAGGAGTATCTTTTGTTCTAATTGCATTGATGACTATTGTTGAGTCATCTTCAATATTCACTTTTGCAATGCCCAATGACCTACATATCAGTAATCCTTCTATCTCTAGAAGCAACAACCTTACATTCCCAGTCATGAATAATGCATCTTGCACCAGATAAACCATGATTGTCCCTAGAAGCTCTATCAAAGTTGAGCTTATAACATCCTGGCTCCAGGGCCTCTCAAGCATAATTTCTTCTACTATCTAATGTTAGACCATAATGTTATTAGGGATCACATCCTTATAATATTTATATATAATGTTCTAATATAAGGTTATAAAACCTTATATATTATATGCTTTATAAGCATATCCCATTTGAAATAATTATTAGATTATTAATTATTTATGAGTGGGGGTTATTGAAAAGGTGTGACTAGTGAAGCCACCCTTTCTCCTATATTTAAGGAGTTTCTCTCTCATTTGAGAGTTGTGTGAATTTGGAGCTTTATAGTGAGTTGTATCACCATACACAAGAGGTATTATTGGCCATGTCGAAGTATTGGAGGAGTATCCCTAGGTTCAAGTTTATTTTAAGATAGACTATTTGTAAGTGTTTAATAAAATGATGCTTTATGGGGTTTTTACCCAAAAGGGTTTTCCCCATCTATATCTTGTGTAATGTGTACATTTATGCATGTATGTTTCTCATTTCATTTACTTTATGATTTTGTTTATAATGATTAGTATCTTAAGATCCTAATTTCTAACATGGTATCAGAGCAGGTTAGGTTATACTAATCCTTTGTACAGGTTATACTAAAAGTTATATAAAACTTGGTGAGAACCCTCTTTAAGATCAATCAACACATGTGCAAGGTGATATCATTTTTTTAAATTTTTTTTATGCCTAATAATTTTCCTAAACATACTCATGAAGTTCCCTTCATTGTTTTTTTTTCTTGTTAAAATATTTTCTTAAGAGAACCCTTGTATTTATTTACCACTAAGATATAGTTGCATTCAAGATAAATAAATGCATAAATGAAAAGAGGTTCACTTTGTGAGATATTGGGTTGCATTGTGAAGTTTTCATTCATGGGCTTATATTTTTCACTGAAATTATGAAAATAATTTTCTTTATTAATCTAATTTAATATTTATTTCATTCTTGATGATTTGATATACCTACATCATCATATTATACTAAGTAAATACCATCAAAATACTATAACATTCTAAAAAAATCAAACATTTTGAAACTACATTCCTTATATGTTAAAATCCATTCAAATTCTACATAATCTTGATATTTGTTTAACTTTTGATGTGTTTAACTTTTGAATTCATTTACATCAAGATGATAGAAGAGTACATTGAATTCATTGTTTATGACACAATATTAAAAAAAAAATCCTATGATGATTAGCAAAAGTTGTACCTCTTCAAAATACATGTCCACACCTTCCATTTTAATTGCATTTCGACTTTGTGAAAGATATAATTATTAATTAATAATAACTAAAAGAGACCCTTCCCTAAGCGACTATTGAAGTCTTCAACGGTATGAATTAAAGCGACTTTCAGTATTGTTGGAAAACGGTACCCACATTGATTAATGGCATTCTAATAGCTATTGCAACACTACCTACCAAGCCCATTGCAAAGATGTTGACATCTCTTCCTTCTTGCATCTTTTCCCATCTCATACGCCATAGATTTTTTAGAGAAGCAACTAGTGATTCCAATGGTGGATTGTTTTTGTATTGATTGCAACATGATATACAAGTGGATACATTGTGAGATGTTAAAAATTGTGCAAATGATTGGCTAGTCTAAATGCAAATCCCACATACTACGAATCCTAGACTTTGAATTGTCTTTTGTCTTTCACTAATTATAAAATACTCTCCTATATTGCGAAGCTATATATTACTCTCCCTAAATTGCCACACCATTTTTAAACTACTCTGCCTCATCACTAGTCATATAATGGTTGTGTAGCGTCTTGTCATCCAAAGAACGATCTTCTACCAGTGCACTAAACTAGCGTGATATGTAAAGATAACATTTTACAGTTTCTATATATGTACACACTGTTATTTATTTATCCATTAGGGCTTATTACCAAATCAACAAATTACTTTTCTTTATTCTCACAGTCTCACAGTTAAGAGATTTTCTCAGAGTCGTTGATTGCAATTTGATCTTAATGGGTGAGCATAAAGATAAACTAGCAATTCTTGTAAATGAATGGGCATCATTTGAGTTCTAGAATTTGATCGTAGCGGGATCTTTACAAAGAAATTTAAATACGATCCTTGTAATGTTAGTGTAATGCTGATTCTGATATATATATCAGTGTTGTTGTATCTGAAGTAGAATTATGTGCTTGCAACCAGCTTATAGCAAATATTGTTGTGTCTATTATGTTGATATGCTTATGCAATTTAGAATGATGCTACTATGTCTGATGTAGTCGATTAAATCTTACAACAAGGTGTTGTTTCCAATCCTTCTTTGTAGATATGTGACCGATAATTGCCAAAATGGCAAGTGCTCATATAGCAGATCCAAATATGTATAAAGGAGATAAAAGGCTTCCTCTGATTACAACTAATATATTCATAAATTAGAGGGCCACCTCCAAATTGGAAATTGATAAGATTGGGCACACGATGTTGTGCCAATGACGTTGCTCACTACGGGCATTAATCTGATAGCTAGATCTGACTTTAAATAAAATATGGATAAAAGAAGAGATAAGTTTTTTAGTTCATAATTCCAAGAATGGATCTCTCTCTCTCTCTCTCTCTCTCTCTCTCTCTCTCTCTCTCTCTCTCTCTCTCTATATATATATATATATATATATATATATATATATATATATATAACATTTCTTGGTCTAGAATATGATCTATCCACACAATTTCGTATGCATATATACTGTTCTAGAATTTATTGGACCTTACAAATACATATATCCATGAGGCATTAATGGACTAGAATGTACTCTTCTCACCATATCTTAAATTTATAGTTAATGAATTCCAAGACACAACATCTCATATTTTCTTTATGTTGAACACCTTGTAGGCTTTATCTAAACCCCTACATTTGAGGTATATTTCTAAAAGAGTGTTCTATACAAGACATTCAAAAATTGCTTCTTCATGGAATTGTTCAACCAATACTTAAAGACTCACATGTCACATTATCTATTATATGGCAGTTTCATCTAAGATATGCATCATTTGAATAATTGCTTGTCTACTACGAATCTACTTTTATAGTGCCTATTAAAGATTTTGTCTCATATAACATTTTTGTCTATAACATTTATTATCATTATGTCAAGACCATGCTATTGAACCTCAAAATTTAATCATTGAATAGGCATCAAATATTCATCTTTCATCACAATGGCCATAACTATATTGATTATATAATCTCAATTGTTTTTACTCTTTAGGAGATTACCTCTTTACGCTAAAAATCCTTTTTTTTATAGAATGTTATTAAGATGCATGTTAGCCTTTCACGGTATGTCAAAACCTTTGTTCAATCTAGGAATCAAATAAGATTCCTTTGACTAACATGGGGAACAACCACCACACAAGGATTGCTTTTCATTCATTTTGTTCAATACTTTAATTTTCATGGAATATCTTTGTTATTTAATCCATTTATTCACAACAACCTTGCCATTTGATCCTATTGTCTAATTTGGTAGAGTTGCAATTTTTTTTTCCTCAAGTGCAAAATCATAGTCAAGAGAAATAATATTTGATATTAATTATTTAAGTATTATTATAATGAAGAAGAAATTTTATTTTATATATCATGTAGAAGAGAGATCCATGAAGAAGCATTACTACAAAAAAAAGAGTATATCAAAATGGTAAAGCCATATAAGAGGATAGTATTTTTATATTTTACAAAGATATTTTCACAACTAAGGAAGTTGGTTTTACTCTCAAGTAATTCTAAAAAATATAGTTTATTTCCTTTTGCAAAGACATCATCTACAAGGAGAAGCAAAAACCCAATAGAAAATTTGTCAAATTCTTAGCACAATAAAGACTTACATGAAATTTTAAATCGTCTTTTGGCTAATGTATTACTTTTTCTCTCTTAAGTGTTATTTTACCTAACATTGTTCTATTTTTCTTGATCCATTTTTTAATCACACTATAATAAATAAAACACACTATATTGATCATTATAATGGGTGATTATCACCCTTATAAACTGTCTGGGGAGCAAACCTAGAAAGGATAGCTCACTCGTTGTTTAATTTTTTTATGGATCATTACTATATATAGTAGTATGTCTACTTCTCTAAATTATTCATGCTTATGATTATGAAAATATATGTTGATCTCCTTGCTACTAATCATCGGATTATATTCTTAATTTATGAGGAATATTATATGATATTTGGCAAATGACAAATGCATAATATTATGTTCTTTCTTTGCACCAAAAATAAAGTTTAATTGATTACTATGTTACTAACTATATTGTTTCTTTTATGGCGAGGTTATGCCTTCAAAATATATGGTGCAAGTGTTATTACATGGATGATGCAATACTTTAATAAGAAGACTATCTTCTATCCGTCTTTGAATCAAATGGGCAAAATATGAGTGTAGCTCCCGAAGAATCAATATGACCTTGAAGATTTATGGAAGAGTTCCATTTGGATACATGTAAAAGTACCATCTTACTTGAAGTTATTTTACTCTTTCCAAATAATATCATTTCTAAAGTTCAAATTGAACTTCGAAGATTATGGGCACATCACTCAAGTGGAATTATTTTGTAACAAAGGCACCTTGAAGATTATGGGCACATCACTCAAGTGAAATTATTTGGTAATAAAGACATCTTGAAGATCATGGGCACCTCACTCAAGTGAAATCATTCTATAATAAAGACACTTTGAAGATCATGGGCACATGCTATATATTGGAATTTTAGCCATCACTTTGAAATCCTCTGTGTAGTGATTGGTCTTAGGTGATACCATTAAGGGGGAGTGTACATGACACCACCTAGTGGCTAAAACCTAGATTTAAGACCTAATAGGCATAAGACCTTTAGGCATTATGCTCCAAATTAAAATAATGCTTGGCCTTAGGTGATGCCATTGAGGGGGAGTGTGCATATTAATGACACCACCTAGTGGCTAAATCCTAGTTTTTAAATCCTACGGGTAGGAATATGTCCTAATAGGTATGAAATACGACATATATAGGCATTAGTAAGTCCTTTAAGCCTGCAGATAGGCATATGTAAGTCCTTTTTTGTTTTAATTACTGTAGGTAGGCATTAGTAAGTCCTATAGGCAAATTTGTGCTTAAGTCCTACAGGCATTTATAAATTCTTCTCCTTGGAAATCTTCCACTTGTAAAAGCATTGTATTAAGTCCTACGGGCACTATGTAAGGAGAGGCTAATTTGAGGAGACCGCGGCTCCAATATAATTTTTTAAGACCTCATAGTATCATTTTTAAAACACTGGGATCATAAATTATGACAAGATGACCTTCACGTAGTCCGGAATGCATGATCTTCATGTTGGAATATATTTGTGTCCTTGTTTATCAATGTCAAAGAAGACCTACGTAAAAGGGTTCTTCATTTTTTCTTTTATGGAAATTGACATGTGATCCCCTATTAACATTAAGGGGGAGTGTTAGAACATAATGTTATTAGGGATCACATCCTTATAACATTTATATATAATGTTCTAATATAAGGTTATAAAACCTTATATATTATATGCTTTATAAGCATATCCCATTTGAAATAATTATAATCTAATAAATAATTATAATCTTATAATTATTAGATTGTTAATTATTTATGAGTGGGGGTTATTGAAAAGGTGTGACTAGTGAAGCCATCCTTTCTCCTATATTTAAGGAGGTTCTCTCTCATTTGAGAGTTGTGTGAATTTGGAGCTTTATAGTGAGTTGTATCACTATGCACAAGAGGTATTACTAGCCATGTGGAAGTATTGGAGGAGTTACCCTAGGTTCAAGTCTATTTTATGATAGACTATATTTGTAAGTGTTTAATAAAATGATGCTTTATGGGGTTTTTTTACCCAAAAGGGTTTTCCCCATGTATATCTTGTGCAATGTGTACATTTATGCATGTATGTTTCTCATTTCATTTACTTTATGATCTCGTTTATAATGATTAGTATCCTAAGATCCTAATTTCTAACATCTAACTTATCCTTGGATGAATTCCTGAAGACCTTGCCAACTTTTCCGCATTTGATTCTCCCATTCAGAGAACTTGCAATCTTTCTTGACAATTTTCATATTTTTGTTGTTAACAACTTTGGTGATGGCTGCCTCAATATTGATAAGGATTATATTTGAATCTAGTTCCATGTCCTTGAAAATTCTTCTATCCCTTTCTTTCCATAGTTCCCAAATCATGATAGAGGGGCTGCATATCCAAAGGTTGCCAAACAAACTATGTTTTTGGATAATAGGCCAACCTTTTAACCATGGCATAATCTTCAAGGGTAATGCAGTTGGCCATTATAGCTTATTGAGAAGCCATTTCCAACACAACTAGGCATAGGGACATGTAAGGAGGAGATGGTCATATCCTTCTTCCTCAAATTTGCATAGCACACACCTAGAAGGGCCTGAGAAGCCAATTTTTCTGAAGTGTTCTGTCGTGAGAATTCTGCCTTGTATATTTGCCTAGGCAAAGGCACCTGCTTTTGGCAAACACATCTTATCCCAACATAGGATGTGGGGAATGTCATCCTTGTCCTGTAAAGCTTCCTTGTAAATCACCTGGAATCCCTCCTTGGAATTGTAGTGGCCACCCTTGGATTTCGCCCAAATGATCTTGTCATCACCTTCCCTAAAGGTTAGATTTGACATCCAATATATTCTTCAGCTTCTCCCAATCCAACTTATCCATATGATTTGAGAAGTCTTTCCATCTCCATCCCAGAGATGATTCGGAATCATCCAGTACTACATAACACCTAATAGTTCTGCCCCAATTTTGAATGAAAAATTCCTTGAATGAGCTAGTGTCCATTAAGGAATCAATCGAGGGGTAGCCACCCAACAAGTCTTCCCAAAAGAGTGCAGATCTTCCATAAAAAATGCCCCAATAAATGTGCCTGAAAAGGACCTTCCTGCAATCTCACATGAAGTTCCAAATTCTAGATCCTTTAGGAGGGTTGGATATTCTGAAGATTGCCATTCTATCTTCAACATTTAAATGCTTGGCTTGGATGATCCTAACCCATTTTAGATTCCATTGTGAGTATACCTTCCATGTTAGTTTAGCCCCCAGGGCCATATTTAGCCAGATCAAATTTCTAATGCCTATCCCTCCATCTTGCTTAACTCTAAAAATATTTTCCCACGAGATGAGGGCAATTTTCTTATTCTCAGAAAATCCTTGACAATAGAAATTCCTCATGATTTGGATGAGATTTTTGTTGACACCAATGGGCAGTGCTAGATAGGAAAGCATATATATTGGGATGGCAGATAAAACTGTTTTGAGCATTACCATCCTTCTTGCCCAAGAAAGCCATTTCCCTTCCAAGGGGACAATCTCCTTTCTAGTTTTTCGTTAAGGGTTCCCACAAATTAGAGCTTCAGATACCTTCATCAATGGGAATACCTAAATATGTACAAGGGAGTTTGCTAACTTTCAATTTTAAGAGATTGGTGATTTCTGCTGCCTTTTTTGGGACTATGTTAAAAAAGAAGATTTTAGATTTTTCGTTGCTCACCTCTTGACTTGAAGCTTTCTCATATTGATTAGGGATCCTTTTGAATTCCTTGGCCTCTTTTTTGCACCCCAAGCCCATCAACAAGGTGTCATCAACAAATTGCTAATGAGTGCATGCCTTTACCCCATTTGCCACCTGAATGCCTGCTATCTTGCCCAATATTTTTGACTCTGAGATGCTCCTTCCCAATTCCTCTTCCATGATTATGAATAAGAAGGGGGAAAGGGGATCCCCTTGTCTCAAACCTCTAGAGGGTTCAAAGAAGCCTTTTGGGGTTCCATTCAATCAAAAAAAGATTTCATATATCCACCTCTTGTTGAAGCCAAATGCCTCCATGCTTTTGCACAGAAACAACCATACAAATTTATCTCATTCTTTCCTAATCTCTATCTTGATGATCATACTAAGTTTTTTCTGATATTGGATGCAGTGGATAGCCTCTTGGGCCAACATGATTCCATTCAGAATAGATCTGCCAAGCACAAATCTGGTTTGTTCATCTGACACAATGATATTAAGGATCTTCTTCAGTCTATTAACCATTACTTTGGCCAATAATTTGTATGTCATATTGCACAGATAAATGGGTCTGAACTCATCCCATTTTGATGCATTCTCCTTCTTCGGAATGGGGGCTATATAGGTGCGATTGATTTCTGTAAAGGGGAAAATTTGATTTGGCAATTTGCAACATAGAAGGAGAAATCACCAAATCAATTTTCGTTTTGATGGGGAGATGGCTTTTACATTCAAAAGAGGGGGGAAATCATTAGATTCAATCACAAGTTAGATAAGGACTGAATACTAAGTGGATGATTATAAATGCGTTTTTCCCACTTTTGTAAGTTGAAATGCTGATTTAGGGTTAAGTGTTGAAATTGAAGATAAAACTGATAAAATACTGAGCTACAGGTTCGGGATTTAGTCATGCACTTGGATCTAAGTAATATGAGTTGATTCTGATCTGCCTTGCAAAAATGCCTTTGAAAAAGTAGGGACCGTGGTATTGCCTCTTGGTCCTTCAAATTTTTCGCATGTCGAAAAGGGTTATTCCATCTCTGTGTCTGAAGCTTATTTCCAGAAGTATAGCTGTGCCCCTGTTTCTTGCACACATAAAGAAAAGGAAATAGGTTGGGAATAGGGGCTTGCCTTTGGTCAAACCCCAGTTTTGGAATTAACTATGAAATTGAGATAAATGTAAATGAAATGACTTAAAGGAAATGTTCTCCTTTTGAGGGAGATGCTGGATTATGACTAAAATTGAAATGATTATACCACCTTGTGATGTTTTGCTTGACTCCACGTGGAATTAGGGTTTCATGAAATAGGATGTTGATCTCTACTTCAATGCTTGAATCTTGACTCTATTGTCTCTCCAAGGCTTGAAGGAAGACAAAAAATTGTCAATTGCTCTTGAATGCTTGATCTCTTGTGTGCTTTAATGCTTCTTGATTTTTCATGATGTTCAAATGAGAGGGGAAATCCTCTTTATATACCTGCTTGTTGAATTAATTGACTAATTTTTTGACATAGGACAACACAAAGAAAGAAATTTCACTCAAATTTGAGATGGGAAAGAGGGTTCAAATTAGGTCACATTTAGGGAGGACCATGGCACCACGCCCTGGTCTTGCCCTATTTTGGGGTAGGATCAAGGTGTAGGCTGAGAGAAAGTTTGAAATTTTTGGCATTTGTGATGTGTATGAGCATAATCAGGTCTTCAATCAGGCCAAGGGGCACAAAAACTAAGGTGAAGACCCAAATGCGGTTGAAAATTGCAAAGGGGTGCAATTTTAGGACACTACATTTAGCCCCCACTTTAGCAGGAGTATGAAGTCAATCATACTCTCAGTAAAGTACAAAGGGTTCAGATTGAATGACTTTCACCAAGTCATCAAGGAGGCAAGATACACCCAGCCCCCAGTGGACTTTAGGATCTCACAACTTCAATGACAAGGTAAAGGGGAAGTTCATGAAAGAGAGAAAGATAGAACCATGACTGAAACTAGTAAGGTTCTCTTAATATGAGTCATGAAAAGAAAGATACCAAAAATTACAAAGCAAAAGCTAAGTAACTTTAAGTATCAAGATGTGCAAGAGAGAGAATCATTGAGCGAAGTTTGTGCCCCCATGTTGAAGTGATTGTGCATGCCTTATTAGGAGAAATTTCTTTAAGGTAGGATACACCCAAAAATACATGCACGTTATCACAATAATTTAGACCCCAAGAGAGGATAAATCAAAGGATAATGTACTCAAAACACAAAGAATGGGCTGGTTTCACGTTACTTTGGAGTCATTATGATTTTTATGATAACTCATGTATATATATAATTATCCTCATCCTCCAAAGAAAGGAAACCATCATGGAAGAAGGGAACACATGTGTCTTTTGAGTCAACATGGGAGAGACCAAAAGAGATCTCAACACTTTGCATCATCCTCAAGTAGAAAACACTAGGGACAACAAATAGAAGAATAAAGAGGAACAAATAGAAGAATGCCACAAGCAAGCAAGAGAGGAGAAAGAGAGAAAGAATCTACGATGCTAATGAAGCTAATTAAGCACCTTATCTACCTCCTGATCTTGTTCATCATATTTTTGGGAAGGCGGACAATATGTAAGAGGAGCCACATCAAGCATGGTAGATGGAGCTATCACAAGTTCCAAACAAGGACCATGCTCTAAGGATGAATCACTTTGTTTGTTACTAGGAGCTAGGGTTAATGCCTTTGAAAATTGTTTAGATAAATCATTGTTAACATCAACATATTCATATTCATCATCAAAACTATTAGGATCAACATTTTCATTATTAACAACATTCTCACCTATTTCCTCATAAAGGTTAATGATAGTAGGAGCTCTAATAGGAATAGAACTTGAACCATCATTTGTTTCAAGCATTTTGCATCTTGGAGAATTAGGTTGAACATCCTCATTAGGAGAAAATGGAATTACGTCAACAGTTGGTGTCTTGGGAGAAGACATGGTTTGGGAAAAAAGTTCACGAGCTCTAGCACGATGTCTCTATCGACGTTCTCTCGTACAATGGTTTTGTTTTGTCTTAGTTGAAGGTTTAGGTTCATCAGGTATGGGTTTGTTTTCTTCTTTTAAGGAAGGATGACTAGGCTGTGGTATTTTAAACTGAACAATAGGAGAAGTCGGTTGCTTGTCTTTGTAGGATGTAGGAGGCATAACCACACTATATAAAGGAGGAATGAGAGGTGTAGGAAGGAGACTAGGTCCATCATGAGGAGGAGGAATAGGTCTACGCTTAGAAGGAATAGATTTACGCTTAGGAGGAGGAGCATTTCTATCCTTGGGAAGAAGAGTGCACTCATCCATAGAAGAATAAATAGATTCCTATGTGGGAAGAAGATTATTTCTTTCCTTAGGAGGAAGAATAATATTATCCTCAAGAAGAGGTATATGATCATCATGAGGAAGGCTTAGTGTTGGATTCCTATGTTTACTCAAGGATAAAATCAGCTCATTTTTTCCATTTTTGATATGATTTAAAGAGAGCATCACTTCTAGGTTGAAGAGGTTGGAATTGTTCGGACCAAAAATAATCAAGACAAACATCTCCACGCCTCACTATAGGTTGATATATTCTATGATTAATAGTTATTATTTTACATTATGAGGAAATTTCAAACACTTGTGAACAGTAGAAGTGACTGCTTTCATGGAAGAGAGCCAAGGATGTCCCAAGTTCACACAAAATTGATCGGATGTAGGAATGATAGCAAATTTCACATCTAAGCATTTAGTACCATCATCAATAGGAAGTGTGATAGAACCAATAGCAGGACAAGAGAAACCATAAAAAACTTTAACTACCACATCAGTATCATCATATATCACTTGATGCAATTGCAAAGTATAAAGAAATTCTCCAGTTATCACATTAACCATGCAAGCTGGATCGATAAGAATTCCTTGAGAAGGTATGCCTTTGATTTTCGCAGTGATGTAAAGTGGGCAATTAGGTGCTTTATTAGTATCACTAGGATCAAATGTAATGCAAAAGTCCTTAGGAGTTTCATTTTTGTCAACAAGGTTCACCACATTATTAGATTCAAGGCCAACATCATTGGGAGAGAAGGCAAAATGATCAATCTCAATCACATTAGTGGAATGGGAAGGTAAATGATTAGTGAAAATTTGAAGGTTTTGATTAGGAGGAGCTATTGATTTGTTTCCTTTATCATTCACACCAACCATAAATATGGTATTGTTATCAATCAAATCTTGAATCTTACTTCTCAAAGAATAACACTTTTTAAGGTCATGACTGGGTTGATGATGGTATTGACAAAAGGCTTTGACATAATAAGTGGGTGGAAAAGGTTTAGTTGTATGAATTGGCTTGATAGGGGTAAGTTTCAACACATTCTTTTGTAACAATTGAGACATAATACTATGCAAAGATTCATTAAGAGGAGTGAATGCTTTTCTAAAGTATTTGGACAAAGGATGCACACCTATTGCGGCCACAACTTGAGTGTTTTTGTTGTCATTGAATTTGATGAATCCCTTATTCAGTTTGAACTTTGCAAAAGGTTGTTGAGCACTTTCACCCTTATCACTCAGAGCCATTGAAGAGAATGATTGTTCCAATTGACTCACGATAAGATGATAGTTGTGAAGTACTGCGCACAACTACGTAAATGAAGTAAACTCATAAAAGAGAATCTTATCCCTAATATCTTTTTGTAAATTAGTAATAAAAATATTTTGAATATCTTTCTCAGGAACATGAAAACAAATTTGAGAATACAAATGCTTATATGTACCAATAAAATCAGTCACTTTTTCTTTCACACCTTGCTTACAATGCATCAAATCAGTCAAAGTGAACTTAGGACCAATATTATTGTGAAATTATTGAATAAAAGCATTAGCTAATTGTTGAAAACAAGTAATAGAATAAGGGGGCAAAGAAAAATACCATTGCAAATCTTTGTCCCTTAATGTTCTAGTAAATAACTTAGTCAACAATCTTTGACCAAGAACAAAGTCAGTACACAAAGTTTGAAATGTTTTAGCATGAGTCAAGGGGTCACCTTTTCCATTATAAAGTTCCAATTGAGGGACTTCAACATGTTTAGGAGGAACAAATTAGACAATGTGATTTGATAATGGGATCACTACATCAAATGTGGGCACATTATACTTAGATTGATTCATAAAAGTTATTTGTTGTTGTAAGGAAGACACTGTTTGGGCTAGACTGTTGATTGTAGTTTCGGTAGAAGGATTGAAATTGGACATGTTGGATTGACGAGGGGTAACATTGTTGAATGAAGGAAGGGTTTGAGAATAAGGAGGGATATTGTTATAGGAAGGTGGGGGTTGAGATTAAGGAGGGAAGTTGGTATAGGAAGATAGGGGTTGAGAATAAGGAGGTAGAACATTATGATAGGTAGGTATGGGAGAGGATTGGGTAACACATGGAAGGGTAATGGTAGGAGGAATGGAAGAAGAGGAATTCCCCCCTTGAATAACATTTGTAGGTATAGGAGAAGATTGGGTAACAAATGGAAGGCTCATTGTAGGAGGAATGAAAGAAGAGGCATTGACCCCTTGACTAACATTCATAGGTATATGAGAGGATTGGGTAACAAATGGAAGACTCATGGTAGGAGGAATGAAAGAAGAGGAATTTACCCCTTGACTAACATTCGTAGGTATGACATTTAGTGTAGAGGTAGCCATGATGTTTGATGTAAATGTAGGAACAACAACCATAGGATTAGTCAAAGGAAATAAATTATTAATTTGACTAGGAGGTTGTGTATAGCCTAGGGCTTTATCACAACGCTTCATGGGCATAATATTATAATCAACAATATGAGCAATACCATGCAAGATATCAACACCAAGTTTATCACTTTGAACCATTTTTTTAATCCTTCAATCAATGGGAGAGCTTCACTTTTTGGGTATTGTTGACTCATCCATTGTTGAATATTTTCAAATTGATTGTCAATCTTCTCCAATTGGTCAACATAAACCCTAGTTAGTGATTCCTCCACATCATGAGAATTATATAAAGAATGAGGATAGGGGAGGACATTTGTAGGATTGGAAGAACCACCAATATCCTGATGGAAAAAGTTATCCAAATTAGGCTCCATCTCCTCGATAATTAAACCTTGGGAAGCCCTGATTCTACAACTTATTCTCACAGGGACACTATAGGTTGGACTAATAGTAGTAAAACTCATGCACTAAGGGAGGGAAATTGAAAATTTGAAATTTGAATTTTGGAATCTAAGTTGCAAAATAATTGAATAATGCAAAATTCTAGGAAAAATGATTACTCAATTAAATGAAGAAATTGATTGAAAGCACAAAGAGAAATAATGCAACCTATTATGAAATTCAAATTTAAAATTAGGGCTATGCTAAAATAACCTCTTAATTTAAATTTAAAACTACCCACTAGGAGATAGAAATTTATTTTTAAAACTAGGGTTGAAAATAACCTCTTAATTTTAATTTTAAATTATAATTTATGATGTTGAAACCCCAACTTTGTTTTGGAACTTAGACTGACCTATAATCAATATAATTTCACAAATCTCTGGACTTAAACAGTAAAATACCATCAAAATAAGCTCCTGAAATTCAGGGAGAAAAATTCAACCTCTTGGTCCGACCAACTTTTTGCCAAATTTTCGAGGAAGTAAGATATTGCGATTTTAAAGAGAATTCAAGAAGGATGTGGAAATTCAAGATGTCTTGATGTGCAAAATCAAGCCTTGAAGGTCAAAATGGGACATAATTAGGGTATTTGATGAAATGATTAATTGAAAGAATAAAATAAAAAGGGGCACACTTAGGGATAAGGGCCCACTTTTATGATGTGGAGGGGGATTAAAGAAGAATTCATATTTAATTAAATTAATTAAATGCTTAAAGGGAAATTGAAAAATTGGAAAATGCACAAGATTAACTTAAATTTAAAAATTAGAGTTTGTTGTATTAACCACTTAATTTAAAAATTTAAATTTGAAATTGAAATTGTTCCAAGATTGTAATTTGAATTGAGATTGAAATTAACAACCAAATTTGAAGAGGGAAATTCATAATTTAAACAACCCACAAGCTTAATTTTTAAAAATTAAACATTAGGGTTTTTGAAATCAACCACTTAATTTTAAAATTTTGATTGAAATTTGACTTGCAAGTGAAAATTTAAATTTTGAAATTGAATAACACTTAGATCTGAAACAATTAACCCAAATTATGCAATTCACAAGCTCAATTTGGAAAATGAAAATTAGGGTTTTAATGAAATTAACCTCTAAAATTTTAAAATTTGCAAGGAAATCAAACTTGTAAATGAAAATTTGAATTTTAAATTTCATACACACTTAAATCTGAAAACAAAAAAATAGAATTAAAGGTGTAAGGAGTCGGGTTCACCAAAATGTAAAGGTGAACACTAGCTATGAAAGTGATGTAACAATTAAGTGCATAAGCAATATTTAAAAAAAAATGATTGCAAATATGAATTAATTAAGTGCATATAAATCAAATCTGAAAATGAAAATCAGAAGCAAGCATAAGACACGTCGGGTTCACCAAAATGTAAAGGGGGAAATTTGATTTGGCAATTTGCAACATAGAAGTGTTGGCATTTGATGTTGTTCCGATGATGCTCCAGTAAAGATTGGTGATAGCTGATGCATGTAGATTCTTAGGAGTTGTCATTGATGGAAACCCAACATATTGATTATATCCGGTATGGAGTTTGGTACATCCGGTATGGATTTTTGGTGCAAGTTTGTTAACTTTACTCTAGGTATAGTCTTGTTGAGTGTTTCTCATTTTCGGTGAAGCAAATTTTGGTTTCGGTGATTAGGGTTAGTTGGCTGAATGTGAGAAGCATATAATCATGTATTATTATCCTCTGATGATGATTCTTTAACATGTTATAAAATATGGTATCTAGTTGAGTAGTAAAACAAGGTTATCTTCATTTTCGGTGGTGTACTGTGTGGACCGGATTCCCTCAGTCGATTCGAGTGGTTATTGGCAAGTTTGAGGTGATTGGACTGACCTATGGGAAGTGTGTGATCATATATCTTGGGTTTGAAATATGTTTTGGAAATGATTTGAGCTGACTTGTAGCACTACACATTTCATATATTGATATTTTGTGAAGCCGACTTGTAGGAGATGAAATTTGCTAGTGCAGATATATAAGACCGACTTGGTTAATGCATTTGGGTGTGGATATGATGTGTGTGGTGATTTTGGAGCAATTGAGCATAGTTTTATGTGCACACCTTGAGTTATGTTGATCCGATAATTAGTAGTAGGGCAGAATATAGCAGTTTATCAGAACAGTGCAGTGGATCACTTTGTGCCTAACCAGAACTGATACTTGGCATAGTTAGATGTTGTTTTCCAGTTCATTACTCATTGTAATAATTTCCTATCAGCCTGTAAGGTAGTGAGCCTTCCTTCGGGCTTGTAGCCCTGTTTTTGTAATTGAGCAGTGTGCTCTAGGTAGTGTGCCTAAATGCAAGTGCATTCCCCTTTTTGTAATATGATTTTTCTAATGGCCATAGTGGAATAGTATTGTGGGTTCAAATCCCACCGTGATTTTTCCTTTTCTTAGTTTGATTGCTTTGTGTTTCTGCATTTCAGTTTCTTATTTGTGCATCTGGTTGATTAAGAATCAGATTAATAAATTTATAAATACCGGAACACTGATTCACCTCCCTCTCAGTGTTCATTGATTCCAACAAGAAGGACAAATCACCAAATCAATTTTCATTTTGGTGGGGAGATGGCCTTTACATTCAAAAGAGGGGGGAATATCCATTAGAGATTCAATCACAAATTAGATAAGGACTGAATACTAAGTGGATTGGTTGATTATGAATGTGTTTTTCCCTCTTTTGTAATTTGAAATGTTGATTTAGGGTTAAGTGCTAAAATTGAAGACAAAATTGATAAAATACTGAGCTAGAGGATCGGGATTCAGTCATGCACCTAGACCTGAGTAATATGAGATGATTCGGATCTGCCCTGTGAAAATGCCCCCAAAAACTAGGGACTATGGCGCTGTCTCTTGGTCCTTCGAATTTTCCGCATGTTGAAAAGGGTTGTTTCATCTCTATGTCTGAAGCTTATTTCCAGAAGTATAGTTGTGCACTTGTTTCTTGCACACAAAAAGAAAAGGAAATAGGTTGGGAATATGGGCTTGCCTTTGGTCAAACCCTAGTTTTGGAATTAACTATGAAATTGAGATAAATGTAAATGAAATGATTGAAAGGAAATGTTCTCCTTTTGAGGGCGATGCTGAATTATGACTGAAATTGAAATGATTATACCTCCTTATGAAGTTTTCCTTGACTCCACTTGGAATTAGGGTTTCATGAAATAGGATGTTGATCTCCACTTCAATGCTTGAATGTCGACTCTATTGATGCTCCAAGGCTTGAAGGAAGACTAAAAATGCTGAATTTCTATTGAATGCTTGAATGCTTGATCTCTTGTGTGCTTGAATGCTTCTTGATTATTCATGATGTTCAAATGAGAGAGGAAATCCTCTTTATATACCTGCTTGTTGGATTAATTGACTAATTTTATGACATAGGCCGACATAGAGAAAGAAATCCTGCTCAAATTTGAGATGGGAAACATGGTTCAAATTGGGTCCCATTTAGGGAGGACCAAGGCACTACGCCTTGGTCCTGCCCTATTTTGGGGCAGGATCAAGGTGCAAGATGAGTGCAAGTTTGAAATTTTTGGCATTTGTGATGCATATGAGCATAATCGAGTCTTCAATCAGGCCAAGGGGTGAAAACACTAAGGGGAAGACCCAAATGCGGTCGAAAATTACAAAGGGGTGCAATTTTAGGACACTACAATTTCTTTAGGAAATCTACTGACCATATGGGCTAAAGTTAAGGCTTCCACCATCTCATCACCAATTATATTCTTACACTTTTGATAAAATACAACAAGGAACCCATCTAGACCAGGAGATTTATCCATTTGAAACAGATCTAGGGTAGCTTCCACCTCATCTTTAGATATTTTCTCATTAAGCATCCTGTTTTGTTCATCAGTTATCAACTTGGGTATGAATTAAGGCAATCCCTCTGGCTGACAAGATTTGATCCTTCCACATTATTAAGAATCTCTTTGAAGTTGGCCACTGCACTTTCTGCAATAAGGGAGGGGTTTTCTATTATTGAGCCATCTTTAGTGCGAGTCAATGATTTTATTTACGACTCTTCTTTGCTTTACCGAGTTGTGAAAAAACTTGGAATTTTTGTCCCCTTCATCTAACTAGGTCTCCTTGGATTTTTGTCTCCAGAATACTTCCTCCTTGGCTAGTATTTCTTCACATTCTTGCAAAAGTGACCTCTCTCTGGTAAAGATAACTTGATACATCCCAACATTAAGCACTTGCTCATTCAGGGTAGTTAAGTCTTCTTCTATCCTTATCTTCTCTGTGCAAATATCTTTGAAATGCTCTTTTTTCCAATTTAATAGTTTTTTTTATGGCTTTGAGGTTTGAGATAAAACAAAATAATTTAGCACATGAGAAGTGCTCCTCCTTCCACCACTGGTGCAGAATTTTGAAAAAGTCTTTATGTCTGAACCACATGAATTCAAACTTGAAAGGGCACCATCGAGTTTTCTTGTCCCCCCTGATTTCCAATAGGATCGGGTAGTGATCAGAGCTTGATCAAGGTTGAATAGAGGCCTTGAGATCGAAGGGGATGGAGGATAAATTACCTTTGATGAAGAATTTGTCCAATTTCTTGGCAATATGATTGAAGCCCAATCTTCTGTTGTTCCAGGTGAACTCTACTTTTCTCGCTTCAATCTTCAATAGGCTATTCCTACAAGCCCACTCCCTGAAATATAGCTAAGAGTGACCTACCCATTGAGATCCTCCTCTTTTCTTAGAATCGTGAAGGATAGCATTGAAGTCACCTCCAAAAATGCAAATATTGTCTAGGAAATTTTCCAGGAATCCATCAATTTATTCCCAAGTTTCTATTTTCTTTACTATTGGAATGGGACCATATATATTGATGAGCATGAACTTGAGGCTACTACTGAGTGACTTAACCCATCCTCTTTGCCAATGACTCTTGGCACTAATGGGCTCATAAATAACTGCAGATCTTCTCCATAGGATGGCGCGCCCTCTAGATGCTCCATCTGCATCAACAACATCCATACTCCAGAGTCCCAACTTATTTGCAAAACATCCCATTTTTGCATAGTTCAATTTAGTCTCTTGAATAAATAAGATATCCGTTTGTTTTGAGAGATCCAAATGCTTGACTAAGCACTGCATCTTAGGTTCCATGAGACAATTTTCAGGGCTCTTGGGGAAGAGAGGTTCCCTTGCCCAGAGTCAGCAGGGCTATCTTTGTTTGCCTTTCTACTTGTCCATCCATTGTTCAAAGTTATAAAAAAGACTTCCTACCTCTTATGCTAGTTGTCATCTTTTCGTAGTTTGGTATCTTTTTGTTTGAAGCTCCTATTGGAGACCTAATGGCTCTTCTTGTTTCTCTGCATTATCTTCCAAATCCTTTTGGACCCGGGGCATCTCTGTTCTCACAATCCATATTATCTAGTTCTAAGATCTTTTGTATCAGGGATTTTCTTTCATACTCTTTCATCCTCCATATCATCATCCACCACCCCTCACCATGAGGTGACTTTGAGATCAAATCTTTGTTGGGAGAAAGTTCATTCCTATCCCGATTCTGTGAAAATAAAGGATTTCTAATCCACTTGGGAATTACAATTGGTTCATGTAGGACATTGACTCTATATTGTTATTCATTTCTTCCTGTAAGCTTTCAACCTCATGAGCCAAATTCACTAGTTGATATTTTATTAATGGGATTAAAATCAATGGCTGCCCCTTTGTTCTTGTTAGTATATGGTGAGAATTGCAGTTCCCCTTCTGGGTTACATAGGTGAGACTGGAGGAGAGCAACATATTCATCAGCTGGGAATGTTGAGATTCCATTTTGTTGATTATCATCCCTAATTTCTCCTTCTTCCATATCCAATTTCAAGAGATCTGCGTTATTAAAAGGATTGATGTTACCTTGCCCATCATCCTTTGGAGGATCTAATCCCTCTGAAATGCTAAACCCCCCAAAGGAGAGATCAACCGACTTCCCCAAACTCAAAGAGAAATTGGAAACAAAACTCTTACAAATGACATGTTTATTGCTTGAAGATTCAACTATGATCCTTTGAAACCATCTCTCTTTCTCTATTAAAATTTCCAAGTCTAAATATCTAAAGTTCATATCCAATTCCATCAGGATCTTGGCAATCCCAAATCTGCCAAAGAGGAAATCTTATGCAATTCATATTGTTCTTCCTAATGAGTTCCCAATCTTTTCTATGATACTTTCATTCCAGTATTCAATGGGGAGGTTGACTAGGGTTACCCAGTTCGAAAAGCATGAAGGGAAGTGAGAAGAGGGATTGAAATTTGGTTCCCAATCTACTTTATAAAAGTGGTACCCTATTCTTTTTGAGATTTGAATCTATGCATTCTAGATGAAAAAATCCCTTTGCTAGAGGTTGAGTACATACCCGGTTTTTGAAGGTTGATCGAAACCATTTCTTGATTCTTTGTTGCGAGAAATCTTTGCCCATCCATTTGACAAAGAACCCATGGTTCTTGAGGTTCTCCCATCTTGATTGGAGACATGAAGAAGATATTGTGATCAATTTGGACCTTCCTTTCGGAGGTGAATAGGTTTTGTTGTTTAGAACGTTAGCAATGGTGATTTTAGGGCTAACTTTACTCGATTGTTTCTGTAGGTGGATATTAGTATCCTAAGATCATAATTTCTAACAAGCTATCAAAGCAAGATAGGTTATACTAATCATTTTTACAATTTATAGTAGAAGATATGTAGAAATTGATGAGAAATATCCTTATGCTCAATTAGAAGATATTCAAAGTCATTTTTACAATGCATTTGGTGTACCTTTTCAATAATTTTAATTTTGGTTCATTAGAGCTAAGTAAGGAAATTCTAATCATTTTTTTACTAGTGATATTTAATAGAATTTTCATACTAATTTTTTTCTCTAATAGATTCATATAACATAGGATTGTGATTGCTATTTGTTTGATTGTTTTTTGATTAAGGTAAGGGATTTTGAAAGGGCCTAGACCCTTGCACAAAAGCAAGAAATAGAGAAAAAAAGTGAGAAACAAGGTCCTGGCCTTATATAAAGGTTGCCAAAAGGTTGGATGAAATATGCCCAAACAGGTCAAAAACAACAGAAGCAAGATAAAGAGGAACAATTCCACCCAATCTACCAGACAAGGCTACGTATGAAAGAGAGAGTAGGGACCATGGGTGCCCCAAATAGACAAACCTAGGTCAGGAGTGAGTTGATCTATTACACACAACTTGAGTATGAGTTTGGAAAGAGGAAGAAGAAAGACCTTTCCTCCTACTAAGAAAGGCCAAGCATCAGTAACATCCAAATTCTTGTTACAAAGGGAAGAATTAGGGAGAAATCCCCAAAGTGAGACCATTAGCACATAAAGAGGGATAATCCACATGTCTATCAAGGGCAATTCCCCACGAGGATTTTGTCAGCATGAGAAGAACAACGAGGAGAAAGGTGGCCATCCACATCATGAGACTGGAGCTATTCCAAAGCTAATGACAGGTCATACTGCAAGGAGAGGGCAAGTGATATACATTTTTTTTTTTTTTGTATTATATATCATAATTAATTCAAAATTATTCCATTATCCCTAGAATTACAATATTCTTAAAATCAAAATCACAAACCTTTTAAAAGTGCCTATTTTGTAGCAAGTTGTGCTTATTTTAATAGATAAATGTCTTTAAAAAAAAATCAAAAGACTTGTATTTTAACATTCAATTAAAGTATATTTCATGAAACTTGAGGAAGCATTAACGACCATTTACATTTTTTTTTTAACATCAGAAATGGAAAATTTGAGATAGAAATTCCTTGAAATAAATGAACTATAATTTGCCTTTTTTGAGGTTCATTTGAGATTTTTTTTCATAATACCCAACATTTAGCCTCTATCATCTTTGTTATCTTATTTCTAGGGAAGACATCTATGACCTTGGTACTAAAGATAATGGTAAAAATGAAAATGCCAACAAACACCAGAACACCTTGTACAATTATTTAACAATAAATGACAACTAAAATTTTTCCCCCTAGTGACAAAACTATGATCTAATAACTCTATATTTGATTTTTATTGATAAACAAAACACCAGTCGCTCCTTCTGATGCTATTGCCTTTGCTACTGATGGTGATCCTATTGTGGGTGCTAAGGTCCCTCCTAGACGTCCTTCTTTCACTAGTGGGCGAAGCTTTGCTCGTGTGGCCAGATCTGTTGCTCATCCCCCTAAGGGGATTCGTCCTCTTACTTGTACCAAGACCTCCTCGATGGTGGTCTATGGCCAAGAGGTTGCAAAAAATGTTGATTTCTACCAACGTTGTGTGTTGGTATGCAGATTTGTTGGGTTTTAGCCTTATCTCCTGGACCTCCATTGCTAGGTGAGTGATTCCTGGAAGCCTTTAGTTGCTTGTAGCATTACGATTTTTCCCTTTTGATAAATGATTTTTCATTGCTTCCTTTGCTTCTTCTCATGATCATGATTTGGTACTAGGCAAGTTGTGGGCTTGGGGAGTTCACTCTCTCTCTATCAAACTTGGACAACTTCCTTTAACCCCCTTACTAAACCACTTAATGTGCGTTTGGTATGGATTCGCCTTCCTAATCTTCCGCTTCATTTCTGGGAGCACTCTTGTTACGAGGCCATTAATAACTCTATTGGATAATTTTGAAGGTTGATGATTCCACATCTTCCATGGGTCATTCTACTTTTACCTGCATTTTAATTGATATTGACATCTCTATGCCTCTCCCCAGGGGTGTGGTTCTTATGGTTGGGGATAGGCCATGGACTCAATCATTGAACTATGAGGGCCTCCCCTTTCGCTGTTGGAGAGGCTTCTCAACGTGTCACTTATTTTCATATTGTTCTCTCTCATGCCACAAAAGTGCTGCTACTTGGTGGAAGGAGGCTACTGCCGATCACTTGACTATCAATGCATCTGATTCTAATTCCGATGACTCCTCATAGGAGGATGATGAATCCTACCAAGAAGAGGTTGTGCCTCTTACTATTGTTGAATCTTCTACCGACCCTCTTGTTACTATTGATGTGGCTTCCTTTCTCCCCGAGGCTCCTACACCTATTGCCTCTATTATGCAATATCGACCCGCTCCTGGAGAATCTGCTCTGGATGCTGTTCTAAAATAATTTGCTATTGTTGCGGACATAGACTCTATGGGGACCTCTCCACTTGATTCTTCTTTGATGTCCCTAATATTAGTATTACCTGGATTGTTGTTTGTCACAGGCAGAAGGGGAAGTCCCCCACCAAAAAAACCCCATCATGTCAAGTTTTGGGTGTTTCTCCCCGCTCTTGAATTGGGTTTTGGTTTGTTGCTGGTTTGGTAGGCTTCTAACAATGGACTTCTGGCTTGCTGTTAAAGGCTTGTCCGACCTTGTTTTGGGTTAGTCCCCTTGTTTTGTTGCCTCTCTTTTGCTGCCTACGAGCTATTGTATAAAGGGCCAACACCCTTGCTTTGCTGCTTATTTTAATAAAAAACAATAATTTGAAAAAATAATTTTAAAACTTACCAAATTAAATTAGTATTAAGTGGGTGCATAGTAACTCACAAGATCTACTAAATTACATCATGTATGATATATGTAGTATTCAAAGAATGAGTATAGTGCCACCTATTGTAGCTTCATGCCCTTCACAATATTGTATAATACATTGACAAGAAGTCAATTATTAACTTAAGAGTTGTTCATGTCCTCAAATTAATGAAATTTATTCAAAGATAATTTTTTTTAACAAATCATACATAATGTTTTACAAAATTGAAGCACCTTTCTACCTTTTGGTTGCCATATTGTTTTAATAACTTGTAACCCTTATTTAAAACTGGAGGACTTGTTTTTTTTGCAAGGTTGAACGTCATAACCTTTATCTTATAAAAAATAAAACCTTTAAAAACACACATACACACACGCACACACACGTACAACACCTAAAGTACTGAACATAATGGGTATTAGTTCGGTAATGGTTGGGGCAACAAACTTATATTCAATGAGAATCTCATTTTTGGGTGGTACAGAAGGGATATTGTAATGGGAATTGGATAGGGGGTCAACACGCTATGACTCAAGTACCCTTCGAACTGTGTGAGATGGTCACCCATTACATTGCTCACGAACTTTGCCTCACTCTACATTGGGGGATACCTATTATTCATTCGTTACTCTCTATTCATTACCCATCTAGGACCCATGACCAAATGATTACCCAAATGAAATGATTACTATTACTCTATAGGTAAGGTAGGGTAGGGTCCCACGTAGGGTGGGCCCCTACTATTTTATGGCATCAGAGGACAAAAGGGTCTTCTAGAGGCCCTACTATTCTAAAGGTGGGTGGGCCCCTACTATTCTATGGTGGAGGACTAATCCTATATCCTTCGTGTGTGGGGTTGGGTGGGGGGCACGGGCCCACCCACATCTTCCTATGAATCGTAGGAACTAGGGCAGCAGGGTGGGAGGACTTTAGGGTCTTCCTCTAATTGAGGCACATTGCCATTATGACAACATGGTGATAAATGACCCCTACTATTCTAAGGCTAGCGTATTCTAGCTTACTCTAGTAGGTTAATTAATTTAATTAATTAATTTTGGATTAATTCACTGATAAATTCAAACTATCAGTTCCTCCCACCCACCCCTAGGGCGAG
This sequence comes from Cryptomeria japonica, assembly GCF_030272615.1. Classification (NCBI taxonomy): domain Eukaryota; kingdom Viridiplantae; phylum Streptophyta; class Pinopsida; order Cupressales; family Cupressaceae; genus Cryptomeria; species Cryptomeria japonica. The sequence goes on along the minus strand of NC_081405.1, from coordinate 105,375,440 downwards.
CCATTCATAACTATAGCCCCCACCCAACCCCCCAAACACCTGCACTTGATAGTTGCTTGAATCACCCATAGAATTGTAGGGGGCCTTAGAATATTAGGGGGGCCTTAAAATAGTAGAGCTCGACTACCTTCCTATGAACACCCTGGAACTATTGCTTCCAACCTTAAAATAGTAGGGCCCACGCTGCACAATTTTCCTTCACGCACACCATGTAGGGTGGGTTGGGGATAAGAAGGGTTGGGCGGGAATTATAGTTATAAAGAACCTGACACTATAGCTATCAAGTCCTTATTTTAGTAGGCAAATTAATTAACTAACTTCCCCAACAAATCTATAGCCTCCCACCCTACTGCCTTGAGGGAATTCTAGTTCGAGCCACTAGAGATATAGATATGGGCTCACTACCTAGAAAGAGTGAAGCCATAACATATATAGTGATTCCACCATTTACCACCATCCACACATTCAAACATACACACATGCATAGACATGCGCAACACACACATACACGAAAGACCTATCATTTCCTTGTAATAATAAGGTAGATGTAGGAGAACCTACAACATAAGATAATAGTATTGAAAATGATGGTTAAAGGATACAAGAAAAGGATGAGCCCATGCCTACTATTCTTCATTTTATCTCTTCCTATTGTGCTGCTTCAAGTGAGGTTTTTGTTGACCTCTTTTTAAAAAATAAATATAGTTTTGAGGGCTAGCATCTAATTAGTATTTATTTGATAATATTAGTTCATTCCAAACAACAAATATTTAGGTAGTTTCTACCCAAATTTTATATTTCTCAATAACAATCTCAATCAATAAATTTCTTAGCTAGGTTAGTTGAATGAATTCAAAACTAAGGGTTGGGCATTGGGGCAACACACAAAAAAGAGCATATACCAAAATTATCTACAATATTGAATACTAGGTAAATGATACTAGAAGTCTAACTTGAAAATTATGCTTATATATTGGGTGCTAATCTTGGGTGTGGTTTCTACCATCTTTAAAGAGGAAATTTTGGTCTGGGGTAATCTTGAACCTCATTGCAAAGTTTTGCAAGTGCAAATCATGCTTTGACATACCAATTCAACTTGCTCAAGTGTATCCTATATCCTCTAGTGTGACCACTATCTGAATGGATTCGATGCATTGCAGAATGGTAGGGGCTATGGATATACATTAGGAAAGGGGGATTCACAACTTGGTTATTACTTGCCCATTTTAAAGTCATCCCTCCTCATCCTATCATAGATCTATATAAGTTATTTTACTTTATAGAATCATAATTTATGCTATCATTTGAATCTTTATTTGTTTTTAAGACTACACATGTATAGGAATTATTTAGTTGAATTTGAGGAGTTCACAAACCCTAGTATTGACTTGTATGGTGTTGAATTTGTCTATAAATATAATACTTGATAATTATAAAGATGTTGAGATATTTTTATTATTATTTCATAAAATGTATTTGCTTGTGAAGTCTATATATTTGCTTGTAATAATAGTAATGTCGCTAGATGAATTGTATGATATATCAACTATCACTAAGTTTGTTCAATATGCTTATAAATTGGTCTCTATGAGTAATACTATTGCCATGAAGTTCACTATTAAGAAGTGTCTAGTGGCAAGTCAACATCATTTAGTCATGTACTTTTTACGTTTATCTAACTTTTTTTGAAGTAATTTGATTTCTTCTATGCTTGTAGATTATTGTTGCTTAGACCATGGTAATTATATTCTAGTCCATTGGCCATAGATGGGCTTTGGGTGATTTTTTCCTAGGTTGGGAATATATTTTCCATTCTCTCTATACATGCCAATGAATCAAGAATAGATGAATTTTAAGACTAAATGAAAACAAAAATATCTCTATAAGTTAGACATATGCAAATTACTATTATCATCTTGTGTGTTTGATAAGTTACAATAATGTAATATTATATGTCAATTTTTTTTTAACTGTGATACCTTAATAGTTATACAGTCTTACATTCTATTTGTAAGATCTTAATGAAGTAGAATACAAAGAGATGGGAGGATCTAAATTGTGCTCCGTGGCATCTAACTCAATCATAAGGTATTGGTACACTTTCAGTTTTAATTTTTTAAGCCCATATCTTTTAGAGTATAAACAAATGAGATTTATAACTCGTCTTATAAAAAGTATTCTTATTCTCATTAAAATTCCAACTTCTACAAAGACACAAGGAAATCAAAGTGAATAAAAAACCCAAGATTAAAGGACTCAAGTCATCAGAAAACTAAGTATAAGTTTTAGGGCAACTAATATCATGATCATCCTTAGGAAAATAGTATGCATTTATCATTTTACGAGCTTAATATATTAACGAATTCTTAAATTTTTTTTGGTAGAGTGCACTTGCTCTAATGAATGACTATTATTAGGTAGAAAAACTGATTCTTACCAGAGTTAGTTAATCTGAGAATGAAGATTGCTTCCTACATTTAGATGAGAAATTGATCTATCCTTTTTATAATATTTACAATTGGCAATAAAGATCAAAATTTACAATGAATATTAATATAAACTCTCAACTTCAATAAAATTAATGGTAGTATCTACTTATGTGCATAAAAGTACAACTTAATAATATAAAAATAGAATGCATATATATTGAAGATAATCTTGTAAATCTTTGGAGGTCTCTTCCATGGACACTAGCGTTATGCACTAACTACATCATGATGCACTCTCATCCTATAAAGACAAAAAATAGATAGTCACAAGGTATTCAACAATGTTCGACAATTTATGCCTTCACAAAAATTGACAATATAACAAGACTAATGTGCAAAAAAAAAAAAAAAGTTGTGAAGAAATAAAAAAGAAAGATATTACCCAAAAGTTTAAACTATGAAAAATAAAATATAGTGAAATCGATAAAAGAAGAAATGATATCACCAAAAACTCCAAGCTATTTATAATCATAAGAACCCACACACAAAGAAGGAAGAAGAACAATAACATTTTGGGTGGGTTTTTAAGGGCTTACGTCAGTCAAACCCTCGCTTTGGTATTTGTACCCCATGATAACATATTGGATTGATAGATAAAAGGACACAATAAAGAAGATGAGTTAAGCAAGATGTAATGCCAAAGATAAGATATTGATGTTAAAATCAATGAACACTAAGAGGCGGGGGGGGAGTGAATCAACGTTTTGCAATTTTTGATTTTGACAATCTGATTTTTAAACCACTTAATGCATATGAAAAGAAGTGAAGTGCAGAAATAAAAAGCAAAGATCAACAACACCATAGCACCAATATTTTTACGTGGAAACCCGGTTAGGGGAAAAACCACAGTGGGATTCAAACCCACAATATTAATATACTGTGCTAAAAGTATAGAAATATTACATAAGGGGAATGCACATGCATTCAGGCACACTGCCTAGAGCTCACTGCTCAGTTTACAAATAAAGGGCTACAACCCCGAAAGGCTCACTGCCTTATAAAGTGTTTGTAAGAGATTACAATGTACTTTGAACTTTGAAATAGTATCAACAAATGCCTGAGTATAGTTTTGGTTAAGCACAAAACACATAGTCTTACACTGCTTTGCAACTCTGCTCTGTTAAAATAATCTACATTATACTGAAGCTTTGATCTTCATCATTCGCATGATAAGTTGTAAAAAATCACTCATACACACTTTTATCATATCTGTAGATCTAAAAAATTATCATATAAACCTATCTTATATATCCACATCACCGATTTAGGTCATCACCATGTCGGCTTCAAGAACACGACACAAAATATGAAAATTGCTCACAAGTCAGCTCAATTCCATCTCCAATGCATAGGTGGACCATAACAAAATGTCCACACACTTCCCACATGACAACTCATCAACCTTGAACACATAATCAATCACCAAAATTGATCCGCAAGATCCACAAAATGAATTATCACATGTTATAGCTGATATGCATGTTCTTGCCAAAAATATGATTACCGGATCTCATAACTTGCACAAAAATCATCACCAGAGGCCACAATCCTATAATAAGGCATATTACATATCTACAAACTTTCCCCAATGACACACTCTGTCAAGCACTATGTTCCACTTTCCAAACTCCAGCAAAATTGGACTTCAGACTTCTGGTAGGACGAATCCATATAGTCTGGATGAAATCTCTGAGTTGGATTGCCATCAATGACAACATCTCAATATGTATGCAATGTCTCTTGCCAACAATTGTTTACAATAATATCAAATATATTAAAATACTAATGCTAAAATAGTCTTTATAGAGAGAAGGAAGTAACAAATTAGAAAAGAATCTCTTAGAAACTATTAAAAGCCTTCAAAATGACCTTGAACATTGGAATAATATTGTCTTGTGTCATACCATTGAGAAAAAGAAACATGCAAGAGATTGAAGAACCACTTTAATTCAAAATTTTCAAAGCTTCAAGAGGTTTAGCAGAGTCAGGTGTGTGCATGTGGGAGAGAGGGTGAATATTTTTCAACTTGAGTGTTTGGAAAGATTTTGGATGTAAATAGGACACAAATTTCTTTACAAAATGTGTCTAATTTTTTTTAGAATTTTACACCATGAAATTCCTAGGAAGGTAAAGCTCAAATGATCATTTGAATCACAATTTTTTCATGGGATGCTAGTGTAGACGTTCATGCATGGCACTGATGCATGAGAAAATCGAACTCAAAAACCGAGGATAAGGCTTATTTTTCTAGCAAGTTGACATTTTGATATCATCAAGTTATAAATTAATTATTATAAAAATCTCATACTAAAGTAGAGGTTTTGTGTAATATGAAATTGTGAGGGTGTGCAATTTCCTACACTACATATTTACCCAATTTTAGAAAGAATAAAAATCATGCTGTATACCTATGCTAACAAAGAAAATAATATATATTTAAAAGTTACCAAGCATATCGTAGGGGATGTAGGGCCTTCAAATCTACGTATATGCCCCCAAGAGGATCTACAAAGTCAATCTAGATATTCTACACAATACAAGCATGTTATGTTGAATTTTTTTTTACCATAAACATGTTAGTTGCAGACACACATGTTAGGCAAAAAAATATGCAATTAATATTTAGACAAGCACATAAACATGATTAAAAAATACGATAATGATTTTGCTAATAAAATGATTTTATAAGTATGGCTAGAAACTTGTGTTATGTTAGAGACCATACAATGATTTGGATAAGCCATGATTGTTGTAAGCTATACTGTAAGACAATAAAGAAAAAGACAAAAGCATATGAAGGTACACAATCTAGAAAGTTTATGTGCTAGGTATCTCATATGTTATGAGATTGCTATAATAATTAAATATTTTTTTTATTTTTAACATATAAATTAAAACATGATTATGTATTATGATAGCCCCCCTTAAAATAAATGCATGGCTCAAGGAGTGTAAGTCATTTTACTGAGAAGAAACAAAAACATGAAGTGAAGTGAAAATCATAAGGCATCACGTTGTAGCATGAAACACATTATTAAATAAATGTACTCATGAAGTTTCATCACACAACACTAGGGATGTCACATAGAAACTACAAGATTGCTTGTAAAAACACCGAGGCATCCAAATATTTGGGGTTAGTATGATTCAATAATGATAATATATTATCACTCCCAAGATATATTGAAACAAAAAGTACAAAGGAAGAAGATTCTTAGAAAGTTAAATAATTTTTTTTGGGTCAACATGGAAGAGACCCGATTGTCTCAACGATTTGCATCATCTCCAAAAGAAAGGAAAAATAATAGTATGTCATAGAAAAAAGTGACATGTAATATATATATATATATATATATATATATATATAGAATAATGAGCAACACTCCAACTTCCTATATTCATGTACCTACAATGGTACCATGGGTCCTCCAAGGAAATTAACAAAAATATACATGTAAGCATAGGGGAACACATAAAATCAAACAAGATTCTACGTCCTAAAGATAAGAACGACCCCATTCTAAGAAAAGTCGTCAAGAAAATCACCAACCTCCAAATCTTGATAAGTAGAAGGGGGAGGTTGATCCTACAGAGGAACAATCACTACAATAATATCAAGCATCTCACCTACAAGAAGACCCAAAGAGGTAGCTATAAGTATAGCATCATCCTAGACACCCTATGAGGTGATTGTCAATGATCTTGTAACTATCATAAACAACGTATGCATATCACTATGAGATTCAAACAAAGGCTCTAAAGGAGAAGAATTGATTGAATGTTGAGTAGGATGAGCAACAAGAGGAACATCATTGCTAGAATTTGGAATAGGAGCAGTGAGCGAAACAACAAAAGTTGAGCCAAAAGAAGTTGGGATTTCTTTTGTGAGAGACACAAATGAAGAAATATCAACAATGGATGAGGAAGGTAGATTGGGATTTAGCTTGTGAAATTATGGAATTTGACCTTGCTAAAACTTGTGCTTAGGTTTTTGATGACAAATGTTAACATCAATAGTGGTAGGGTTGAGAATATTAGGAAATATTCCATGATGAGTACACTGAGGAGTAGGACGTGTAGAAAGCGTGACACTAGATTCTAACTTTGTTTTTGACATATCTAGTGGCTCAAAGAAAGGAATAATTCTAGGAAGTGTTGAGATCAATGAAGGGTCCATCAAATGAGTGATGAGATCAATGAAGGGTCCATCAAAGGAGTGATGAACACTTGCACCCTCTTAGGGTGAGGTTCATCAAGATCACTGGATGCAATTGGAGATCGAGAAATAGAAACTGTAGTCACATAAATCTGTCCACTTAATTAAATGAATATTTAGTATTTATTTGATTATTTAACCATCAATCAATAATTAATTAAATTAATATTTAATTAATTCATCTTAACCCTCTTCTCCTATTAATTAAATAAATTATTCAATTTATTTGATTTAATTCACTTAACCAAGTTCAGACCATTAATTAAATAAATAAATCATATTTATTTAATTAAATCTTCTCTCACATTTAAATAAATTAATATTTATTTAAAACCCCCAAAATCCCATCTCTCACATTTAAATAAATTAACATTTATTTAAATCACCTTTATCCTCCACCCACTTGCATTTTCCTACAAATGCAAGTTGCACAACTGTTTTAAATAAATTATTTATTTAAAATCCTATTTATCCTCACCCACTTGAAACCTTTAAAGGTTTCCCTTAAAGGCTTCAAGCATTTAATGCTTTATCTTCCTTTTTCTCATTTAAATAAATTAATATTTATTTGAAATGCAAATTACACCATTTAATTGAAATGAATGATTTTATTTTAATTGAAAATCCCAAAATTCCTCCCACTTGCATTCTCCTACAAAATCCACTTGCATGCCTAAATCTCTTCTAGATTCTTCTAACTCCTTCTAATTAGCCTAATCCATCCCCTAAATATTGTCACATTCCTAAGCAACTTGAAGTCACTTCTCAAATCCCTCTAAGTCTTTGAAAGGCATTTAAGGCTTTATGTCTTCAAATGGTTAACCTCTAAAGTCTTCCAAACCATTAAAGGCTCTTACATAACTATTTATGGTTAACTCACCTTTTACCTTTGGTTAGAGACTTTCCTCTAACTTAACCATCCTTTTGACTCATGAGTCTCTTCAAAGCATTTATTTCTTTGACTAAGGTAACCATTTAACCCTTGCACATTCATTTATCCCTTGGATAAAAGGAATATACATTAACCTAACCCTAACCCAACCCCCTAGGGTAACCATCATGTCCCCTCAAGCATTCAATGCTCCTTATCTCTCCTCTCAAGCCTCCTCATGGTGACACTTGTCAACATGGGATTGGGTTGAAAGTCTCACATGGATTGAATATCTTTCAATCCTAACCCTTGTTAAGATTGCTCAATCTTAATCCTTCATTTCCCCATTTCTTCTATAAATAGAACCCTTCTCCTCAAGCAAAGGAGGAAGCATTAGAGTATTGTTGTTATACTGGTATTAGCATAGAGATTTTTCATAGCATCACTATCTACACTTGCATAGCATTTGCTATCATATTCAACCATCTTGAATCTCCGTATGACATCCATGGCTAGTGCTAAAAGCTGAGAGCTACACTCATGTGGAACTTGGAGAGGTGAGGAACAAGGGAGGAGCAACTATGAGCATCCTGATTAGCATTTGGAGGAGTATAGTTTATCTATTCTATGTTTTTATGCTTTCTATTTCATGCTTAATATCTCTCATGATATGCATGTTTAGGATAATCTGTTTGATGGCAACACACACAAGAGCACAAGAAACAAACGTTAGGGCAGAGCATCATTTGGTGAACCCGACGTGAATCAAAGAGCAATCATTTTGAAGACTACTAACTTTGGAATGTTTTAATTGACACACAGGTCATTCTCTTGCGCTTTTGTTCTCAGTTTAGCGCCTTCACAAATTGATACTTTAGCGCTATTGTCTATACTGTTGCTCTTTTGTGTTAAATAGCGCTTCTGTTTTCACACAGAGTAGAGCTATTGTAACAGAGAGTTGTAAGAAAATTCCTTGTAACCGAAAACCAAAATTTTTAGGCTTGTAGAAGCCCACCAAAACATGCGGATTTTTCTAACTAATTAAAATTTGTGCAGGTTTTAACTAACCCCTACAATAGGATTTTTTTTAGCAATTTTAGCTTAGGAAATAAATTTGTTCATATTGCTAACTTTGTCTTTCAAGTTAGGATAAAATAAATTCATTTTCCTTTTGGGTTAAAATCAACTACACTTTCATTTGGAGTTTTAAAAAGAACCACATCTTTCGTTTGGAGCTCTAAAAAAGAATCATACTTGTTCAAAGTTAAAAAGAATCACAAAAACAAACACACAAAATTATTTTTTGCAAAGTTAGGAACAAATTCTTTTGGTGCTTAAAATCAACAAGGCAATTTTTATTTCTTGCATCAAACTAAAATTCACAATCAACACTTCATTTTGTGCAAGTTAAAAAGAATCCCCAATTTGTCAAACTTGTTCTCAAATCGATTTACTTCAAGCAAAACGTGCTCTTAATTCAGTTGACCAGGATTTCCAATTCCTAGATTACAACACATTTTGTCGTTGAAGGATAAAAAGAAAACCATGATTGTTGGAGCAACATCCCCAATTAGATAGAACATCATTGCAATGACAAGTTAAAAAGAACAAGTGCATTTTGTGTTTGGCACGCTTGTGCAAGATCTGTAGAGTGGTCCTACTTCTAACACACACTATCCTCTCCCTTGGCTTTTGTGGTCCTAGGTGCAAGAGAAAAGTGTTAGTAACACTCAAAATTTAATCTTTTAAGAGAGGCTTGCCAAGAGACACATCACTCTTGGGAACGACCTCGCGCGGTAAATCCTTCGAGCCGCTATAGAAATCAGGTGAGAGCGAAAACTGTAGCCTTAGGTATAGCTGTTCCTACAGTGTAACTTGCTGAAAGAACAAATGGGCCCCACCACAAGTTACAAGACTCTTAAGTGAGTCACTGCAGAATGAACTTATGTCCAAAAACATCAAAAAATACTAAACACCTTTAAGTAGTAGCCCACCCATTCTATTGATTGAGGATATTTGTGATAAATTCAGTGCAAGAGCATAGATGGTTTTGCTCCCAAGATAATCACCATACATATTTCCTTGAGTAGAAACATAGTTTTTTGAAAAGTCACTTGTGGCTTGATGAAAGTGGTGACTCCCCCATCATAGGGATCATCTATTTGTTATGCTCGTGCAAGACTTAGTATATCACATCCTTACCTGCCATGACGAGATTCATAAGGTATGTAGTACCAAATTCGAAGAAATATCAAGATGTGGGCTGAAACTATCGCAACTGGCCATTTGACCTTAGGGATAAAGAGTGTTTGAAGTGTTTTCGTTTTAGTCAAGACCAGTGCAAATTGAGCCAACTTCAGGCTTTGAAAAAACACCTAAAATACATTTGAAGAAAGGGTCATAAAAAGTTCAAAAGATTGGGTTGATCTAGACCCATACTTATTTGTACCTTTTTTAGGCGACATTCTTGTGTTTGTGTGCTTGCTTTGTTTTCTTGTCAAAGAAAAATAAAAAATCAATTCCAAAACAAGTATTCATCCAACACAAACATTTTTCAAAAACCAACAAAGGATCAAAATCAAACAGCAAAAATATCAAACTATATGACCATTCTTCACATCTTGAGAAAGAAGAATCTTCATCAACACATCAACTTGAAGAAAAGACCATTGAGCTCAAAGGCTCTTATCAAAAGGAGGAAATTCTTCTATCTTAATAGACAAATCTTTGTCTCTAATAGAGCTTTTCTATGTCACATGCGTCTCTATCTTCAAGGGAAATCAAACGAGTTTGATCAAGAGTCATTAAACAACCGAGCTTTTATGCAATATCGCACTTTGAGTTATCACAAGAACAAAGGAGGCAAGATCAACCCTGACTTCTTTCCAGACATTTGCATCACATCTAACGTAGCTCAGGAAGAACCACCAACTCCCGAAAGAGAAGAAGATGAATTTGTCCCCTATGTGACACGGAGTTTTTATTGAAGCTAGCATCTCATCCATTCCCACATTCACATCATCAATCCATTTCAACTCTCAATACATTAAGAGGTTCTTTTCCTAAGTTCTATTTCAATATTGCTTGAATCAAACACAAATACATCACTTTTTAGAGTGTCTCGACATCTAGGATAAACTCATCCTAAAGAGGCATTTCTACGCAGGTTAAAACTAGTCTTTGAGTAAATCCTCTCATTACTAGGTAGTTGAATCTGTAACACATCTCAGATCCCTCTGAACCTTATCACACCAAACTTTGTCAATCAAACACAACAAGCAAATCAAGAAAGAACTCTGGTAACATCTACCTTTAGTGCTAGAGATCCATATGCAAAACACCCCACCAAACATAAATCTCTCATTTCATCAACAACTCATCATCATTTTCACCCAACTTCAACAAAAACTTGTAAACAAAATGGCTCAAACCAGATCTAGAACAAGACAAATAGAAATTGAACAAGAAGAGGAAGACAATATCAATGAATTCCAAGAAGCCCTGGGAGGAAACGTAAATAACAAAAATCCAAGTACTCCTACTCCTGTGGCAATAGAAAGGGCACAACACAACCTTGCCTTTAATAGACTTTTTGATGAAATACTCAGAAGCAATGCTGATGCTCACTTTTTAAGACTTGCTCAAGAGGGGACTAAACTACCCTCTAACTTTGATGTTGCATAATTAAGACAAGCATCAGAACACCAAAGTCATAATGAGGATGAAAGAGGTCAAGATCACATCAGATATAACCTTCCTCAAGGTAATCCCCCAACTCCTCCTCCAAATGAAATAGACATGTTGTGGCAACAAGTCGAAAATCTTACCCAACAACTTCATAGTGGTATAAAACCTAATCAATTTTCACTCAATGACATTTGTCCCTATCCCTTTGATAGGAATCTTCATATGCCACCTTTTCCACGAGGGTTTGAAACATCCAAGTTCGAAAAGTATAGAGGAAAAGGAGACCCTCGTGATCATGTTAGAGAATTCCATTCAGCTTGCCTCAAAGTGGCATACGAGGATACATACCTAATGTGACTTTTTCCCCAAAGCTTGGGAGGAACAACCACATCATGGTTTTCTCGATTACCAGGTGGCATTAGGACCTTCAAAGAGCTAGTCTAGAAGTTCCTGGCACATTACTCACACAATATTGAACGTGATATCACCATGGCTGATCTATGTAACACTAAACAAAAACTGGGTGAGCTATTTTCAGTCTTTCTGTAATGATGGCGTCAAATGTCTAGTAGACGTTCTCTTCAGTTACTTGAACAAGAACTAGTGGAAATATTTATTTCCAACTTAAATGACGAAATGGAATTTCACCTCGACATAAAAGACACAGACTCTTTCAATGACATCATCACCAAAAGCTTAAAATGTGAGCGAGCTCTCATCAAAAAAGGACTTATCAAAATCTACAATGAACCAAAGGATGACCCTCGTCCATGCTTCAATAGTGACAAACCAAACTTTTGGAACAAAAACAAAAATGTCATCAATGACAAGGTTGTGGATGCAAGAACTATCAAAAGTGCACAACTTGTAGTTCGATTTGCAGGACAAAATCCTCCACCTAAGAATAACACAGTTGCTCCTCCAAATCAAGGCTGCATCACATCTCAAGATGAACCCAGACAACGTCAACAAAAACCAAAGCGAACATACACTCCCTTAGGGGAACCCATCGAAACAGTGTTACGACAGTTGGTTTCTCAAAATCTTGTAACCTTACCCAAAACATCAAATTATGAACCTCAAGTCAAACCTTCATGGTGGAGGGATACTGAACATTGCAATTTCCATCAAGGGAAAGGACATAAGATAAGTAATTATCATAGATTGAAAGATCTTATTCAGGATCTTATTGAACGAGGTGAAATCAAAATCGAAGGACATGACCCAAAGACAACAAACAATGATCATCTCATGTTTAAAAATCCACTTTCGTCACAAGATCAAAGGGGTCCTTCCACTTCAGGGCGAAAAACAGATACCACCAATTATACGCAAGCCACGTATAATTACACTGTGAATCACCTATACGATGCTAATGAACAGATATCAACTATAACCATAAAAAATCCCAGCTCCACTTGCAATGTTGTTACACGTCGCAACAAGATTACTATAAAAGCAGCTCCAAAAGGCACCCCATCTATCCCAAATTAGTATAACCTTGTGGAATAGTTAGACAAAACACCCGCACTGATATCTATCTTAGAGCTATTGCGCCTATCTCCATCTCATAAAATAATCTTGGATCAAGCTCTCCAAGAGGCGTTAGTCCCTGCAAACCTAAATACAGATCAGTTCCAAGCCATGGTCGGAAATCTAAGGTCATCACCTTGTCTCACTTTTTCTGAAAGTGACAACACATCCTTCCAACAACCTCATAACGCCTCACTCCACATTGAAGGGTTTATCAACCAGCATAGGATCAAGCAAGTCTTGATTGACAATGGAGCAGGCCTGAATATCTGTACGCTGCAATTAGTCACAACTTTGGGATATGTAATTGAATCAGTAGATCCCTGCAAGAAGATAACAATCAAAACCTGTGATGATGCAGAGCGTTCATCCAAAGGAGCTGTTGTGCTACCAATCCGCGTGGGCCCTGTGGTGAAACACATCATCTGTCAAGTCTTGGACCCTCCTCTGCCATACAATTTATTATTAGGAAGACCTTGGATACATGCCATGCAAGCTGTTCCATCCACCTACCATCAGTGTATCAAGTTTCTGCATAATGGTGTAGAAATTACAATCCTAGGCGATGCAAACCCCTTTGCATATTGTCATAATATAAGTCATCAACCAGAGATTACCATTCTCAACAATAGAGAAGCCATCTCATCCACATCATATGTAAGTCCAACCTCTCTTTCCAGTTCAAACACCACTATACCCAAGCAAAAAAAGCTCAAGATGAAAATAGCAGAGGAAGGTCCTGGGGAATATAATTTGAGCCAACTCTTTTGTGTGGGACAAATGCCTACTTCTCCTTGAACACATGGCAAACCTCAATGGTTACTTCAAACGCCACTGGACAAGCCAACATGTCCTTTGACGCCATTCATCCTGGGAAAGAGTCAAGAAGAAGAAATAAGAGATGAGGACTTAGCAGAATGGATCTATAAAGATCCCATCACCACCAATATTCCACAAGCTAAGCTTCCCACATATCAATATGGCAAAGGCCTTCTCATTATGCAAAGAATGGGTTATGATGGTCAGAGTGCTTTGGGACCTTGCAAGCAAGGACGACATGAACCACTGTAGCCGGAATTAAAGCCCAAAGATAACACAGGACTAGGCTTTCAAAAGGAGATATTTCCTAAACTTAGATTCGAAGGGAAACCCAAAAAACCACTATATCAACCTATTACAAAGAGGTCACCTTTGGTTATATCAGCAACACCACAAACCACACCAACTGCCCCATTAAGGCTAAAAATTATAGCAAAACCATCTGCAACACCAGTCATCCCATCAATCGAACCAACAACACTATCAATAGTGGCAATAACATCAGTAGTCCCCTTAGCAACAACAACTATATCATAATTCCCAATAGTATTGACAAGACTGGCAGTTCCAGCAGAAGCAACAGATTCATCACTACCAATACTTCCTGTATCAGATTCATTGATCCCCATAATTCTTCCTGCAACGTCGATCATTTCATCTACAAAAGCACATCAACCGATCACACCTGCAGTATTTAACTTAAAAGATATCCCAGTATGGTACAGTAATCGACTCCTGGAAAGTGACTCAGAAATTGACTCGCATGAGTGGGAATTTGATTCAGTGCAACTTAACACTTCAGATGAGGAAGACACATCACCACTTCCACCCCACAAAGACATCCCTATTTACGGAGAAGCACAGATAAAGACCTCTTGGGTCTTGAACCGGAAACTTCTTCCACAGACCCTACGTCACATCCTACGCCTGATTCTGACAGGGAGAGTACCATCAATGACCTTCACCACAACGTCTTAACCCTCACTGACACATCCTCAACCTAATCGATGAGGTAATGCCCATTATCCATCCTGAACTCATCGAATGGAACCAACCTAATCCCCCATGTCTTGACCATTTCCAAAATGATGAGGCGCTCATTGACTTCTTGGAACTATGAGATAACATACCAAGCGGGGATCACAAAGCTAGATTTGCCATTGAACTTAATAGCGCAACATACTTTGGGGTGGATGCCAAACCTTTTAGTTGCAAAAATATAACAATAAAACATGGATCTTCTAATGAAAACCACACTGTGGCACTGTTTGATCCCACAAAAGTAAAAAGAAAGAGCGTATCCAATGGTGAAAACCTCTCCGAGGCACTTGAGGATGAAAGGTTTGACATCCTCCCCTCTTGTACACAGCAGGAACGATCAACGATTCTCATCGAAGAAGCCAAATAATACAATGTGGGGACTCCTGAAACTCCTCACCACATACATCTGGCATCTCTTTTAACTTCAGAGGAACAACCCAAGTTTGTTGAATTCTTCCAGAAATGCCAGATCAACTTTGCATGGTCATATGCAAACATGCCTGGTCTTGATCTGGATTTAGTCATGCATCACCTCACCGTAGCAGAAGGAGCCAAGCCTGTTAAACATAAACTTCGCAAGATGCATCCCCAGATCGCAGTACTAGTCAAAGTAGAACTTAAGAAACTCCTAGATGTTGGTTTCATTTGACCAATTGATTATGCAGATTGGATATCCAACATTGTGCCCATCGGCAAACCAAATGGGGGCATCCGTATCTGTACTAACTTTAGAGATCTGAACAAAGCCTGTCTTAAAGATAAATTCCCCTACCAAACATCGACATAATAGTGGACCTAACAGCAGGACATGCCATGCTCTCTCATGGATGGCTTTTTAGGATACAATCAGATAAAGATCGCACCAGAGGATCAACATAAGACAACCTTCACATGTCCATGGGGAACATACTACTGGAATGTAATGCCTTTTGGTCTAAAGAATGCAAGAGCGACCTATCAACGAGCAATGACCACTATCTTCCATGATATGATGCATACCATAATGGAAGATTATGTTGATGACTTATTAGCAAAATCACTAACAAGAGAAGGTCATTTGGAAATATTAGAGAAAATCTTTGATAGACTGGAACAATATCATGTTCAACTCAACCCAAAGAAATGTGTCTTTGGAGTAACCTCAGGGAATCTTCTAGGGTACATTGTCTCAAGCAAAGACATTGAGGTTGACCCAGCAAAGGTCAAAACAATCATGGACATGCCACCTCCGAAGAACATCAACCAGCTAAGGACACTACAAGGGTGACTTCAATCCATCCAAAGATTCATTGCACAACTCGCATATAAGTGTCACCCATTTACACACTTATTACACAAAAATATCCGCTTTCAGTGGGATGTTAGATGCCAACAAGCATTCCAGATGCTTAAAGATTATCTCATGAATACGCCATTGTTGATCCCACTAGATCCCAGTAAGCCTCTATTGCTCTATATTTCAGCAGTAAGTACAACATTGGGTGTACTATTGGCACAACACAATGTAGAACGGAAAGAGTGTGCTGTTTACTACATCTCTCGCACACTGGTTGGCTATGAACTCAATTACACCCCTATTGAGCGAGCTTGCCTAGTAGTAATCTTGGCAACCACTAAACTGAGGCACTATCTGTTAACACACAAAGTACAGCTCATCGTAAAGATTGATCCACTCAAGTACTTACCTAGCAAAGAAACATTGATAGGCCACTTGGCCAAATGGGTGATGATTCTAAGTGAATTTGAGATCGAGTATGTGGACCGTAAAGCTATCAAAGGACAAGTAATTGCAGATCAGTTGGCTGATGCACCACTCATAGGCGATCATCCCCTCATTTCCAATTTTCTAGATGAAGAGATACTCATGATCACGACAGCACAACCATGGAAACTGTACTTTGATGGTTCATACACTAGGCATGGCTCAGGGGCAGGCATTTTGTTTATCACACCTCAAGGTGATAGCATTCTGAAATCTTACAGACTCACATTTCCATGCACCAACAACATAGGAGAGTATGAGGCCTGGATCACAGGACTCAGGCTAGCCATACAATGGAAGTTACAAGAACTACAATTATATGGCGACTCCTAACTGGTCATTCGACAAGCAACAGATGAATATCAGACCAAGGATGACAAACTCATGTCGTACAAGAAAATGGTGGACAGTCTAAAGGCATCATTTACTACTATCACCTTTGAATAGATACCTAAAGATCAAAATCGAGCTGCTGACGCTATGGCTACCATTGCATCTCTCCTAGATCTTCCACATAATTCAACACGCTACGAGTTCTTGGTAGAACAACTTTGGATTCCCGCTTATGATATCCCCTAATTTGAGATGATATGTCACCTTATTGGTTCCAGATCCCCATGGTATGGTGAGTTCTACACCTACCTCCGTGATCACACACTTCCTCCTAACCAATCGAATAACCAATGTAAAACTTTCATTCACCAAACCGCTTGATATACCATTATTACTGAAACCCTATACCGACGCAATCTTGATGGTACTCTCCTTCGATGTCTGGAACATGATGAGATAACAAAGGCCTTGGAAGAAGTACATGAAGGAATTTGTGGAACTCACGCAAGCGGTCCTTCCCTAGCAAAGAAGATCATACGTGTTGGATGCTATTGGTCGTCTATGGAAAAAGACTCCTATTACTTTGTCAGAAAATGCAAAAAATGCCAAGTTCATGGAGACCTGATACATGCACCGACACAAGAATTGCAACCAATCACAACACCATGGACTTTTTGTCAATGGGGACTTGACCTTGTGAGTAAAATCCATCCATCTTCATCCAACGACCACAAGTTCATCATTACCGCCACCGAATACTTCACAAAGTGGATTGAAGCTGTTGGGTGAACTCACAATAATGGTTCCCACTTTTTTGCCACTTTTGACACTGAGATGTACATTTTTAAAATAATCTTCAACTTCCGAGAACTATAACTTTTAAACTATTAAAAATTTGAAGATGATGTAAATTAGTGATTTCTAGCATTTTGTTTGTAGATTCTATATACATTTTTTTCAAATTTTTTTGAGAGATTTTTTTAAAAATTTTCCATCTCCCTCGAAAAGTAGTTTTTTACAACAAACTACATTTTTTAAGAGTGATGTGCCTCCCGAAACGCATAACTTTTTTTCTATAAATGATAAAAACTCAATTCTTTCGAATTTTGGTTTGTAACATCAATATCCAGGGCTTGCATTTGGTTTTATAGCGATATGTTCAATATTTTTCATTTTATAAAGTTTTGAAGTCCGACTAGTCATAATTCAAACATAGGTTTACGTTTGAACACATAACTTGTTCTATATAAATTGAAATTCAATTTTTTTTTTTTTGTTAGAAAGAAGACATCAATACCAAGGGCATAGATATTTTTTAGAATTTTTTTGAATTAGTTTCTTATTTTTCCCAATGCGTTGAACAGAGAAGTTCATGTTCGGTGAAAAACCAATTTTTAATAAAATTAAAAAATCAAGAACATAATAAATTCAAAATATAGCAAAATTATATTCGTTGGAAAGCTTGCTTCGAGTACTACCATCTAATATTTTTGGGTTATCAAGATTATTTCATTTGTGCATTGAACCAGAGGTCCGAAGTCATTAATTCTTCAGAACTCTGAAATTTTTTGGGAGAAACTTCTAATTTTTGGGGTTCGAACGAACACGAGTTCGATCGGATTGGGTTCGCTCGAACCAAAATGGGTTCGAGCGAACCCCCATTCGCTCAAACTAGTGAGCTCGATTTTGGCACGCTCGATGTTCGAGCGAACCCACTCGATGTTCGAGCGAACCCAACTGAACAGTTTGGTTCGCTCGGACTCCTAGGGGTAGTCCGAGCGAACATTTGTATTTCGCTCGAACACTGGCAAATCCGAAATTCCCACTTTCGCCAAATTCCTTCGTTGGCAAAAGTGGGAACCAGCTTTGTGAATTCACCCTGTTCCACTTTCTCAAATTATCGACAAGCAGATCACCTCATTCATCTTTAACTATATCATCTGCCGGTATGGTGTACCCATGTCTATCATCACAGATAATGGGCTTCCTTTCAAAAATCAAGATGTCCGTGAGCTCTATGAGAAGTTTCACATCCAACACCCCTTTTCCACTCCCTATTACCCACAAGGAAATGGTCAGGCCGAAGCATCAAACAAGAACATATTAAGAATCCTCAAGAAGACAATCAATGATATCGGTTGTGATTGGCATGTTCAATTGAATCCAGCACTATGGGCGTATCGAACTAGCATTCGAACCCCTATAGGCGCAACTACCTACTCATTGGTCTATGGTACAAAAGCTATTTTGCCTATTGAGGTTGAGATACCATCACTATGGGCTTCCTTGCATAATCTTATAGATGATGAGGCCTATAGAGTCTCACATCTTCAGGACTTAGAGCTACTTGATGAGAAACGACAAGCTGTATACAATCACCTCAAAGCCTATCAACAACATATGAGTAGAAGCTACAATCACGGAGTTAGACCTCGTACATTTGAGGTAGGTGATCTTGTTCTATGAGAAAATCCTCGTAACCAACCCAACCAAGAACGTCAGGGAAAGTTTGAATCGAATTGGCTGGGTCCATATGTTATCATTGTTGTATTTGGGTCCGGGGCATATCAGTTGGCTACTTCAGAAGGAGAATTGCTAGCAGATCCAATCATCAGTATGCACCTCAAACGGTTTTATACCTAAAAAGCTGTATAGAGCATCAGGCTCCCATACATACCAGAAAAACACCAAAAACATTCAGAAAAAAGTCCTGAAGAAAATACAAAAAAATCAAAATAGTAAAGAAAAATCATGCATCCAAATGGTGAACAACCACTCTGGTGGCACCTTAGGTAAGTGCGATGGTGAAAACCTGGCAAACAGGCGCCACTCGTAAAGGCTATGGATCCATTGTCTTTCAGACTTGTTGCGATCACATCCACTACATTCACTCATCCATTCGTCCAAACCATGGTTCGTTATTGATCTGCAATTAAGGATAGTACTTCATGTGTCTTGCATCCCACTTTTTCAGAGTCATGCCTAAAACTGGGGGCAATACCCTTTTTAACCTATTTGATGGAAGTGGATTCTGCATTACTTGTGATTCATTGATTCTTCGTTCAAAACTATCTCACAAAATCCAAAAACATTCAAAACTATCTCACAAAATCCAAAAACATTCAAAACTATCTCTCCAAATACCAAAAACATTAGAAAATTATCTCACAAAATACCAAAAACATTCAAAACAATCATCAAAATACCAAAAACATTGAAAAACTATCTCACAAAATTCAAAAACATCATAAAACATAAAAAATCAATCAAAAACATGACAACGCATTGTACATACGCATCCAAGCAGATAACCAAGCAAACATTGTGAAATAATAAAACGATGACCTCTTATCACATCAAAATCAAGAATCAACCATCAACACACAAACTGTCTTAACAAGGATGCATCCTTCCTTACCAAAACAAAGACAAGATGACATTTTCTTTGAAAATAAATTTTTGTTTAAGCTATCAAAATACTTGGTTGATTTATCGGTTATTCATTCATTTATATATATCAGGTTCCTACGCTACTCCTGGATATCCACAAGTGATTAGAGTGGTTGGGATGGTTCCTAAGCAATGTTTGTAAGTCTTCTGCAAATTATTCTGACGAAGTTCTGGGGCATATACTAATGGTGTCTACGTGGGAAGTTCACTAAGCTACGTGATCTTATGCAAAATACAGTCATAGATCAGTACAGCTTGCTGACTACATCGTATACCTCGACCATATGAGCATGTACCATTATCGAGGGTCCATATTCTTTATTCTTTATATATGTTGTTTGCTTGCAGGTACAATGCTCCATCTTTGGTTCCTACTGCCTCATCCATGCTCGATAATGATTTATCTCTTACTACGGTATGAACTTGTCTCAGGATATGATTGGCAAAAGATCAAGGAGGACATTCCAAGTCATGCATGAAAGGAGATAATCCTTGTCTGTTCTGCAAGCAATACTCAGGTCAAATTGATCCATTATATCAAGTTGCTTGTATTAACTTGCTATATCAAAATCCATGTAAGAAATACTCAGGTCATATTGAATCATTATGTCAAGTTGCTTGTATTTTCTTACAACAATTCAAAAGCTCAATGATGAAAAATAAAGCATTATGGATCATCATTCCATCTCATCTGTATATATTGCATTCCATTGCATTCCATCCATCCATACATTCATAATAGTTGCATATCATTCATACATAGTAATGACAATAGATACTCTATTTTCCTCTTCTTCCATAGGAATGCATCATAGGTCCTCCATTTCTTCTATCTAACATCGAACCCCCCCTCTCCCTCCCCATTTTGATAATTAGCATCACATACCCTACATCATCTCCCATCAACCCAATCAAGCCAATTACTCTGTCTACATAGGAACATTGACTCACAGACACCTAGACTATCAACAGATACTCTGATCAAGTATCTTCGGGTCTCAACATGTAATCGATTATGGAAAACCTAGACTACAACAAGCATTTATCATAATGACCTAGTCTCAATGGGGCTGCTATGATTCATCACAACCAACCCACAACACACACACACACACACACACACACTATCAATTGCTCAATCAATCCAACACAATCACATCAGACGATTACATCAATTGTCTAAGTCTCAACGAGTATTTTGCTTCCTATACCTTGACTTCATCGGACAATTACATCAATTGTCTAAGTCTCAACAGGTCACTTTGATTCACTTACTCAGACTTTATCCTGTCCAAGCGAACAACTGACATCAACTGTCACGCTTTGACTCAACTGGGACAATTTAACCAATTGCACCAGATTGTCCAACCATTTTGATCAATTATATAGCATCAATAAAAATCGCAACACCACATTTGCACCGTATCTCCTGCATAACCTACGGGTACTCACTAGCTTGCCATTTCTCCATATTCACTCTGTTTTCCTCCATTCTTTCACCGTTATTGCTAATTTCTTCTATTCTACCTCCCCTCCACTTCTCGTTCTTTTTCGAGAGATCGCCCAATTTTTCAAAAAAATTCGGCCCATCTCTTTAGGGGGCATACCACCCACTAAATTAACATTTATGGGGCATATTTCTTCACACCTATTTTTCTTTCTTTGAAATGAAGCGATAAAACCACACCGTCTCAAAGAGGGGCAAATGTAGTCACATAAATTTGTCCACTTAATTAAATGAATATTTAGTATTTATTTGATTATTTAACCATCAATCAATAATTAATTAAATTAATATTTAATTAATTCCTCTTAACCCTCTTCTCCTATTAATTAAATAAATTATTCAATTTATTTGATTTAATTCACTTAACCAAATTCAGACCATTAATTAAATAAATAAATCATATTTGTTTAATTAAATCTTCTCTCACATTTAAATAAGTTAATATTTATTTAAAACCCCCAAAATCCCATCTCTCACATTTAAATAAATTAACATTTATTTAAATCACCTTTATCCTCCACCCACTTGCATTTTCCTACAAATGCAAGTTGCACAACTATTTTAAATAAATTATTTATTTAAAATCCTATTTATCCTCACCCACTTGAAACCTTTAAAGGTTTCCCTTAAAGTCTTCAAGCATTTAATGCTTTATCTTCCTTTTTCTCATTTAAATAAATTAATATTTATTTGAAATGCAAATTACACCATTTAATTGAAATGAATGATTTTATTTTAATTGAAAATCCCAAAATTCCTCCCACTTGCATTCTCCTACAAAATCCACTTGCATGCCTAAATCTCTTCTAGATTCTTCTAACTCCTTCTAATTAGCCTAATCCATCCCCTAAATATTGTCACATTCCTAAGCAACTTGGAGTCACTTCTCAAAGCCCTCAAAGTCTTTGAAAGGCATTTAAGGCTTTATGTCTTCAAATGGTTAACCTCTAAAGTCTTCCAAACCATTAAAGGCTCTTACATAACCATTTGTGGTTAACTCACCTTTTACCTTTGGTTAGAGACTTTCCTCTAACTTAACCATCCTTTTGACTCATGGGTCTCTTCAAAGCATTTATTTCTTTGACTAAGGTAACCATTTAACCCTTGCACATTCATTTATCCCTTGGATAAAAGGAATATCCATTAACCTAACCCTAACCCAACCCCCTAGGGTAACCATCATGTCCCCTCAAGCATTTAATGCTCCTTATCTCTCCCCTCAAGCCTCTTCATGGTGACACTTGTCAACATGGGATTGGGTTGAAAGTCTCACATGGATTGAATATCTTTCAATCCTAACCCTTGTTAAGATTGCTCAATCTTAACCCTTCATTTCCCCATTTCTTCTATAAATAGAACCCTTCTCCTCAAGAAAAGGAGGAAGCATTAGAGTATTGTTGTTATATTGGGATTAACATAGAGTTTTTTCATAGCATCACTATCTACACTTGCATAGCATTTTCTATCATATTCAACCATCTTGAATCTCCATATGGCATCCATGGCTAGTGCTAAAAGCTGAGAGCTACACTCATATGGAACTTGGAGAGGAGAGGAAAAAGGGAGGAGCAACTATGAACATCCTGATTAGCATTTGAAGGAGTATAGTTTATCTATTCTATGTTTGTATGCTTTCTATTTCATGCTTAATATCTCTCTTGATATGCCTATTTAGGATAATCTTTTGTTTTTAACACTAACGTTTGTTTCTTGTGCTCTTGTGTGTGTTGCCATCAAACAAATTTTCTAATCCTTTTTGCAGAGCATCAAAACTACAGTTGACAATAAAGAAGAAGTGGAAGGATAAGTAGACATCACCAAGTCTGGAGGTGAACAAATAGGTGGAATTCATCTTGAGATATCTCTAAAGCAATATTTTTGTAGGATAATACATGCCTACAATGCTTACACTCATGTTCAAACTTTGGTTTTGGCATGTGTGAGGACTTAGAGAAGGTGTTTTAAATGATATATGAACACTTCATTTCACGAGTCAAAAGCCATTTTTACCTTTGAAGTAGGTAGAAGAACATGCTCTCTAGGTGAAGTAGGAGGTTCTTGAAGGTGGAGTAGGGAGTAGTGGGAGGAACTTTAGAGGATGCCATACAAATGATGTACCTAAAGACTTAACACTAGTAGATTCCTTCCCTTTTTCCACTTAGAATGCTTCCCTTTTCCTCTCTTTGATACAGGAATAGGAGGAGAAATTGAAGACACAACCAAAGGTTACAAAATATTTGGCGGTAAGGGTGGTATATCCAAGGGAGTGTGCTTATCTCTAGCTCTTGAAGAAGAAGGAATAAAGGTAGAGATATGCTATAATTATTGAGATACTTGTGCATATGCAACTACAAAAATTATGATGGGATAACATAAGAGGACATTGAGTAATCCTCTTTAAATTAGGAATACATTTTGAACAATAAATCACTATGAGGCTACACGGGTCCTAGTGGAACATGGCAAAAGTGATCTAGAGAAAAACCACCACAAGAAATAAGTGGTTTACATTCAATGTATTGGATAGTGTGCACAATGCCACCACGAGAAAATTTTAAGAATCTGTGGAGGTCATCCTAGCAAACACATTCATGGAAACTATCGATGAAATACCTAGTTTCACTCTAAAAGGATAAGATTCAACAATCACAAAAATGTGGTTTCTATTGACTTGTGTCCAACATAGATTGAAAAAGTAATAGAATCCATAAGAGATAAAGATAGATGATTGTGTGTATGAATGTTAATAGAAGAGCTATCAAAAATTTTCCTTATGAAACCCATTGATGAATAGTATCTCTTTCATAGTGATATTGACCCTACTTACAAGATCAACAAGAACACTTTTTATGGTCTCCTTATTAAACTAAATAGGAATATACAAAGGACCATATTTTTCATCATAGGGTATATTATTATAGGTGAATATTATATCAAGAATATTGAGGTTGTGGTATCTAAATTAAGAAGGCCAACAACAACTATGTATACATATTCGATAGAAGCTAAAGAAGAGGAAGTTGTAGTTGTAACAAAGTTAGTCAATAAAAGCTAAAGAAGAAGAAGTAGTTGTAACAAAGTTAGTTGAATGAGAAGGAAAAGGATTGGTGTAGATTTGAAGTTTTTGATTTGGTTTTATTATGAATTTATTTCTACTTTGTTCCTTTTCAATAATTCTAATATCGCCTTTGTCAATGTGGTCTTCAACAATATGTGAAGGCACATACATTTCTTTGTATCATGTCTTGAAACATTGTGGTATTGGTAAAAAGTTTTATCATCACACCAAATCAAGTAAGGCTTATCAGAAGGAATTAAATTTATCTCAGGTAAAGTGATGAAGTTATCATTCAAGAACCTTTTCATAATACTATACAAGGAGTCAAACAGTTTAGAAAACAGTCTTTGCTTTTGAGGTCTATGGCGATAATATGGTTTCTCTAATGGTTGCAAAGAGGTGCGAGTTAAAGTTGGTAAGTTGAGTTTTCATTGACTCATATTTAATAAAAGCATGCTAAGCACATGATTGATTGGAGTTGTGAAAGTTTGCAAGATAGATGTTTGAACAATAGAAGTTTTTGATCTTCTATGGATGTGGGAGTAAAAGTAAGTTGAGTTGTGAGAAGTGGTTGTAAACTAATTAAGGGTTGATAAGTACTAAAGGACTAATAATGGAACCAAAGGAACATTCAATAGAAAAACCACTAAAAGGCACAATTGTTGTAATAGATGAGGTAGTCACCATGTTAATTAGCCGATAGGCTATTATAACATGGGCTTTGCCCACCAAGAAAGTCTCACGCTCTCTTCGGAAATGTGTTGACGATTTCATTTTTGTTAAATTCCGACAGCGGCCATCTCTATTCGAAAATATTATAGAAACTTCTATTGTTGATGACGGGACTAGCTGACACTTCTGTATCCACTTTGGTCATTAAATGAATGGGCTGACACTTATTGACATATTTATTTGCTCACAATTTTCTGTGCTTGGGTTTCTTAATTTTTTATCCAAACTAAATTAGAAAGCACCTGCCCAGATTTGCCAAGTGGAGAAGTGTGTATAATTTTGAGATTTTTTTTAAAAAAAAATAAAAATTTATATTACTCCCCAATAAGTTTATAATTTATATTATTATACTATTATGTAACAAATGTTTAGGTGAACAAGAACCTAAACATTCAAAAATATCATTTTCTAATTTATATTGTATTTTTTTTATATTAATATTGTATAGTTATAATAATAGTATTTTTTTTGATAATTTTTTTTATGTTTCTTTAGATTCTTTATTTTTTTAGCAATGATTAAGTTTCAATGTTCTTATTTTTATAAGATTTTAAGTTTTGTTGATTTTATGATATATTTATTTCTACAAAATGATGGAATTTCTACCAATACCTAAGTTAATATGGATATTTATCTTTTTGACCAAAAAAAAATATTATCGAAATTTAGTTTATTTATATGATAAATTAAAGAATGATTTGAAATAAATTATATGTTTAAAAAAAATATATATTCTTCATCTTGTTCACAAGTTTTGTGAAAAATAGTTAAAAAATTAGTCCAAGAATAGTACAAATTTTGATGAAGCTCTTGATTGAAATTTAGCATTATCATGTAATAAGAAAATTTGAAGGACAAATAATAGCTATAACCTAAAAGAACTACTTATCAAAAAAAATATAGTAAAGTTGAAATTTAAGCACTTATTTTAGGTTCACAAGATTGTGGGGTTTATAAGTTTTAAAAAACTCAAATTAAGGAAGGTAAACAATTGATTGACAACACAATAGAAAACCGATAATTTTATGGAAATAGTATGGGTCAAGATTAATTATTTTATCATAAAGCATTGATATACTAAGGGAATAAATTAGTACATGTGAATTGTAAGAAGGATTAGGAAACATTAAGAGATTAAAATTCAATTACCCTTTCAAATTTTAAAATTCTTTAATTCTTTTGTCATTATCAAAAAAGCTTCAATAATAATATAACTAATTAATATAAAATATGAATAAAATAATAGAAAACGTCTTGGATTTTACTTGTTTTCTCTACTTTTACAACAAATCCTAAATTCTTCCATGATTCATACACACAATTAAGTATTTTTTAATCTCCATTCTAGCTTAATCTACTTATCTTTTCTTATTCTAGCACATAAAAGTCATTTAGGAGAACATATGAAAATAGTGATATTTTGGCATCCAAAAACAAATATATTTAATGTACATGACTCCACCAACACATCGATTTATATCTGACATTGTATAAACATTTTGTGTTACTCATAGTTCTAAACAAATTTACACTCAACTATATTTAGAACTCCAAAATTTTTAACCATACATTACTATCATTTTAACCATTGCACCTTTACTTGGTGCAAGCACTAGTAATAGCCCTTGGCATTAGTATCGATAGTTACATGGTAGTGATATTAGACTATGAATGTCCCATGTTCCTTAAAATTGATGCATAAGAAGGTACATGAATTTGAACAATTAGTACCAATGTTAGAAAAAACTCAAGGCCTTTATGATATGAAATGAACAATTTAATCAAATTATCAACACCAGACATTGCTTGAGTATATTCATGTGATAGTGCATCTTGAAATTCTCTCAAGTTCTCCTCTAAATTCCAAAGATACTCAAAGGGAATCTCAGAGGAGGAGAGATAGGTGGTGTAGAAGAATTATAACCAAGATAGGATGAAGAATAATTAGGAGGTAAGCCCATAGAAAATTGTTCCACTATGAAACATGGTCTAGTTCTTAGAGGACTATTAGGACATTTTGGATGTGGTATGTTAATATTTTTAAGACTTCTTAGATTTTACTAAAAGAAGTAGATTGGGTTGTGAAACTCATAAGAATGTTACAACATTCTACGTACCTAACCACTGAAGTAATATAAGTAGACGAGTTTGAATGTTTTTTTTTTTTAAATTACAAAAAGTTACTAAGAACGTCTAATTCACCAAATGTAATGGAGTAAAATTGTTTCTTATAAGAGAAACACATTCTATGAGAATCAAAATTACTTTCTACATTCATATGAATAATATGTGTAGACACATAATTTTTTTTGTCCTAATTGATTTTCATCCTGGGTGGATCCATTTAATTCTCACACACTATTCCATCTAGTATTATTATTATCATTAATTCATTAGCACCATTATAAATCATTATCATTTATCCATTATTATATTATTATCATTTCATGCATCCATTTATCCATTTAATAATATTATTATACTATCATTTATCATTTATTAACATTATTATCATTTACCATTTATCATTTGTATATTTAATAACAATAATAGTATTATTCATCCATCTTCTGTAAAGCGGAAAATCAAACCCTAGGTGTTCCCCCACTCCATGGAGAGAGAAAGGAGGTCACTAGGGTTGACGGTTTTCACTTAGGAGAGACTTTACATTCAAAAGAGGGGTTGAAACCCAAAAGATCCAATCCCACACAATGCAAGACTGGATTCTAAATGAGTTTCAAGGGTGGAGACATCAAGGATACCCTCTTTTGTAAAGAATGTAGATAGAAGGATTGAACTAGGAGTGTATGTAAAGTAAGAAAGATTCGCTTGTAGACGGAGATAGGGACACAGGATGAAGCTACAGACCTGAAATTAGCAATAAAATGTCGAGACGAAGCTGTCCTGCAAATTTGAGCGAAAGTTGACGGTACGATGGTGCTCGGAGTGCACACGGTCCTCCGAAAAATTTGCGAAACGAAGGGGGATCTGTTCGTCTCTGCACAAGGATTCCAGATCTTCAATTACAGCCACGTACCTGCAACCTACACACAGAAAAGAGAGGACGATTGGGGGGTTAGGGATTAGGGGTTTGCCTTTAGGTCAAACCCCGATTTTGGAATTAACCAAGAAATGAGAATGCTGCAAATGTAAGTGTTTGTAATGTAATCAAGCACTGATACCTTGTTGTAAGAATGTTTGTATTCTTACATGCGAAGGTGTAATGATGTTGTATGCTATATGTTGTAGGTGATCTCCTCTTCAATGGTTGAATCCTTGTCTTGAATGCAACACTTAGCCTTGAATGGAGACTTAGAATGCTCAATTGCTTGAAGGAATGCTTGAATGCTTGAATGTTTGAATATCTCTTCTGCCTCATGCACACATATGTTTTTCCTCCTCTCCTTTTTCTAAAAGGGGAAATGTAGTTTATATACTTGTCAATTAGGGTTAGGAGATTGATTTTTTCGACCTTAGGCCGACCTAGGAACATTATTTTCCAAATTGCAAACTTAAAGACCTGATGCCCAACAAGAGACCGGGCCCAAAATAGGGCCAGGGACCAGGGCACCGGGTGCCATGGTCCCACCTCCCGGGACAGCAGGGTGCAAGGAGGATCAGGCCAAGGTGCAGAAAAATGCAGTTTTTGATGTCGTAAACAGGTTTCGGGGTCTCCATTCAGGTTCAACGTTGCGCCGCCATCGTGAAGACCCAAATGCAGTTGAAATTGCAAGTGTCGCAATTTTAGGACGCTACATTTAGCCCCCACTTTAGTGGGAGTATAAGCGTACGGCCATACTTCCGGTAAAGTACAAGGAAACAACATTGAAAGACTTTCACCACGTCAAGGAGGCAATATACACCAAGCCCCCAGTGGACTAAGGATCTTATGACTTTGATTGACAAAGTAAAAGGGAAGATCACGAGGGAAAACCATGATTGTCAGTAGTAAGGTTCCCTCACTATGAGTCATGCAAGAAAAATACCAAAAATTTTCAAGGCAAAGCTAAGTTTGCCAAGAGATTTTCAAGTATCTTGAAGAGATATGAATGGAGTGTATGCCCCCTACGTTAAAGCGATCGCACACGCCTCATTGAGGGTGATTGCTTTAAGGTAGTGATACATATAAGAAATGAGAAGGGAATGGAGCGTGTTATCACAAAGATTTAGCCCCCAAGTGTGAGATAAACCCAAGGATAATAGCCACAAAACACAAAGCACGAGGTGACTTCGCTTTCCACGGGGTCAGTATGCTGTATGATAATTCATGTATATCATATGTATGTATGCATAATTGTTCTTCATTCCCCAATCAAGGAAGGTCACCTAGAAGAAGGGAACACATGTGTCTTTTGAGTCAACATGAGAGAGACCAAAAGAGATCTCAATGCTTTGCATCATCCTCAAGTAGACAACATTAAGGACAACAAATAGAAGAATGAGAATAACACATAGAAGAAGTAACAAAAGATATCAAGAGAGGAGGAGAGAGTTTGCTATGCTAATGAACTAGTCTAGCACGTCATCTACCCCCCGATCTTGCTGATCAATATTTTGGGAAGGTAGGAAACACGCTAGAGGAGGAACATCCAACACAACAGATGGAGCTATCACAAGATCCAAACAAGGGCTATGTTCATGTTCCAAGCCACGTTGTTCTTGTCTAGGAGCTAGGATAAGTGCTTTAGAAAATTCGTTAGATAAATGGTTATCAACATCAACATATTCATATTCACTATCAGAAAAAAGAGGAGTAACATTTTCATCATGAATAACATTTTCATCTATATCATCATCAAGATTTATAAAAATAGGATCTTTAACTCGCACAGGATCAAACCATCATGCGTCTTATGTTTAGGAGATTTTGGCTCAATTTTCGGCTGAGGAGAAAATGGAATAATACTAGCTGAAGGTGTTTTTGGGGATTGCAAAGTTTGAGACACAGCTGCACGAGCTCTAAGACGATGCTTTCATCGGCGTTCACGCGCAGAACTATTTCGTCTAGTCTTAGTAGGAAGTTGAGAAGATTGAGGGGGAGGAATGTTCTCATCCTTATCACTTGGGTGTTTAGGTTGTGGTCTCTTAGGTTGGACAATAGGAGAAGAGGAAGGTCTCTTCTCTCTATAAGAGGAAGGAGGAGGAACTGCTCCATATAAAGGAGGAATATTTGGTTTAGGAAGGAGACCAAGTCCATCATGACGAGGAGGTATAGGTCTACTTTTAGAAAGTTTATTAGATATAGACATAGTCACATCCATAGGGATGGGTTGGGAATCTTCTTGAGGAAAGACATTAGTTTTATCTTTCAAAGGAAGAACTTCCTTCTCAAGAATGATAGGAATATCAAGTTTGGGTAATCTAGGTTCACTTAGAGATAGGATCATATCTTTTTTCCACTTTTGATAAGATTTGAAAAGATGATCACTTCGCGGTGGAAGAGATTGAAATTGTTTAGGCCAAAAATAATCAATAGGAATGCTAGAAGTTCTTTCAGCTAGTTTAAAGAGACTATGATTGATAGTAACAACTTCACCATTATGGGGAAATTTCAAACACTTGTGAATAGGAGAAGCAATAGCTTTCATGGAAGATAGCCAAGGATAGCCTAGCTTCACATGAAATTGCTCGAATGATGGAATAATAGCAAAGCTCACATCAAGGGATTTGTTATGGACCTCAATAGGTAATATAATAGAACCAATTGCAGGAGAAGAAAATGCATCAAATAATTTCACAACCACATTTGTTTTGTCATAGATCACTTGATTCAATTGCAAAGTAAAAAGAAATTCTTCAGTAATGACATTAACCATACAAGAAGGATCAATAAGCACTTCACGGCAAGGTGTATTCTTGACTTTTGCAACTATATATAAAGGACCATCAGGTGCCCTGATAGTTTCACTGGAATCAAATGTGATGGAAGGTTCTTTAGGGATTTTTTGCTGCTCCACAAAGTTAATCACATTCGGAGTCATAGACACAAGACCATCAGGTGAGAAAGAGGAATCATTAGTCTCAATCACATTAGAGGTATGAGAAGGTAATGGATCAGTAAAAATCTTAATATTTTGGTTAGGAAGAGCTACAGATGTGTTGCCTTTATCATTCACACCTGAAACAGAGATAGTATTATTATCAATCAAATCTTGAATTTTACCCTTTAAAGCAAAACATTTTTCAGTATCATGCCCAGGTTGACGATGAAATTGACAAAAAGATTTGTTATCAAAATAGGGTGAATTAATCTTTACAGGATCTATTTGCTTTATAGGAGGGAGGGTAAGCACATTTTGTTCCAATAACTTATTCATAATACTATGCAATGATTCATTCAAAGGAGTAAACTTCCTTTCTTTCTTGAAAAACTTAGAAATAGGAGGCACACCTGATGCTGCATTCACATTGTTGTTGATGATGTTTTCATTGAACTTAATGAACTCTCTGTTCGGTTTAAACTTCCCAAATGGTTTTTGACTACTATCACCCTTATCACTCGGAGCCATAAGATTTGCTTGTTCCATTTGACTCACAGTCAGTTGATAATTGTGAAGAGTTGCGCACAACTGTTGGAAAGAAGTAAACTCAGAAAACAGAAGTTTTTCTCTAATATCTTTTTGTAAATTAGAAATAAAGATTCTTTGAATATCATTATCAGGTACTGGAAAAGAAATTTGAGCACACAAATGCTTATATCTACCAATGAAATCAGTCACTTTTTCTTTAACACCTTGTTTACAATGCATTAAATCAATCAAAGTAACTTTAGGACCTATATTGTTTTGAAATTGTTGAATAAAAGCATTTGCAAGTTGTTGAAAAGAAGTAATAGAATAGGAAGGTAACAAGCAGTACCATTGTAGAGCCTTATCTCTTAATGTTCTAGTAAACAGTTTTGCAAGCAACCTTTGGTCATAAGCAAAATCGGTACATATTGTTTGAAAGGTCTTAACATGTGTTAGAGGATCACCTTTACCATTATAAAGCTCCAACTGTGGGATTTCAACATGCTTAGGGGGGATAGCTCTAACAATGTCAAGAGAAAGTGGGCTCGCAACATCAAATGTGGGCACACTAAACTTAGATTGGTTCATAGAGGCAATTTGTTGCTGTAAAGAAGAGACAGTTTGTGAAAGATTGTTAAGGGTCGCTTCAGTCGAAGAGTTCATATTAGACATGTTAGATTGTGATGGAGGTATTATGTTATTGAAAGAAGGTAATGATTGAGAGTAAGGTGGTGGGACACTATGATGGTTAGTCATAGGAGATGATTGGGAAAAAGGAACACTACAAGGAGGAATGGAATGGTTAAATGAATTGCCCCCTTGTACCAAGTTCATTTGTGGAGATGTAATAAGAACACTCATTGAAGGAATGAATGAAGAAGTCAGATTGAATGAAGGAAGAGGGTTGATTGAAGAAGAAGGATTGCCCCCATGACTGGTGATCTGTTGAAATGTGGCGACTGATCAGCAAAGTACTGTACACTCAGCACGTATCCTCGCCGAGGTCCGGGGCCGGGCCGGGCCCCGGGCAAGGGTTCGGGGGCGGCAGCCCCTGAGAAAATTTTTTTTTGCCGTTTTTTTGTTGATGAAAACTGACATTGTAATAAAACCCTAAAATAGGCCGACTTTGTTTGTTGCCCTAAAAACGCATGTTATAAGCGGCTGGGATGCTTAAGGCATTGTAAGGTTGATGTACTGTTTTTGCTGGATAATAAGAAAGATTGGACGACTGTGTATGGTGGACGTAACCCATTCTGGGTGAACCATGTTAAATCTCTGTGTTATCTGTGTCTTGTTTTATTTCTTTATCTTTTGTATTTAAATCTGCATATAATTGTTAGTTCATATTTGCTTCGGATCTGCTTGAAACCCTAACAATTGGTATCAGAGCGAGGTTTTCTGTAAATTGGCAGGACTTTCAGATTTGAGTGGGAGCAATGGAGGATTCCAAATTCAAGGTCGAAAAGTTTAACGGCCAGAATTATCAGTTATGGAAAATGCAGATGGAGGATTACCTGTATCAAAAGGATTTGTGACGGCCATTGGAAGGAAAGGCAAAGAAACCGACCACAATATCAGATGAAGAGTGGGACATTTTAGATAGAAAGGCACTGGGATCCATTCGATTGTGCCTTGCGGCGTCTGTAGCATTCAATATAACAGAAGCAAAAACGACTGTAGATTTGATGGCAACATTGGCTAAGCTGTATGAGAAACCCTCGGCTTCGACTAAGGTATTTCTTATGAAGCGTTTGTTTAATTTGAAAATGAGTGAGGGAGGATCTGTAGCAGAGCACTTAAATGAATTTAATACAATTACCAGTCAATTGTCTTCGGTAAAAATTACCTTTGCAGAAGAGGTTAGGGCTCTCTTGATTTTATGTTCTTTGCCAGAAAGCTGGAATAGCTTGGTTATGGCTGTAAGTAACTTTGTCTCTGGTAAAAATACTTTGGTATTTGATGATATTGTTGGTGTTATCCTAAGCGAGGAAATGCAAAGGAAAAGAACAGGTGAGACTCCAACATCATCGGGTAGTGTTTTGAATGTGGAGGACAGAGGAAGATCAAAGGAAAGAGGAAAAGGCCCTGGGAATGAGAAGTCACGAGGGAAGTCAAAGAAAGGATGCTCTCAATCTAGAGGAAAGAAAGATTGCTGGTACTGTGGAAAGCCTGGTCATCTAAAGAAAGATTGTTGGTCTCGGAAAAACAAAGAAGGAGACAAAAATGAAAATGACAGTAAGGAAGCTAATATTGCAAGTAATACTTTACAAGATGCTTTAATCTTATGTTTGGATAATGTTAATGATTCCTGGGTAATAGATTCTGGGGCTTCATTTCATGCTACACCCCATAGAAAATATTTTCTAGATTATGTTCAAGGTGATTTTGGACAGGTATATTTGGGTGATGATGAGCCTTGTCAAATTGTTGGAAAAGGAAAGATAAAGATCAAGTTGCAGAATGGTAATGACTGGTTTCTGCAGCAGGTAAGACATGTTCCTAATTTAAGAAGAAATTTAATTTCTGCAGGGCAACTAGGTAGTGAAGGTTGCATAGTTACCTTCTCAGACAGTATGTGGAAGGTCACTAAAGGATCATTAGTAGTAGCTAAAGGTGCGAAGGTAGGCACATTATATCTGTGTACTGGTAACACTTACTCTACCTTAGCTGCTACAGATAAAGTTACTGCAGGGACAACAACAATAAATGTTGCAAGAACAGATTCGATAATGTGGCACCATAGGCTTGGGCACATGAGTGAGAAAGGGATGAAAATCCTTCACTCCAAAAATCTATTGCCAGGACTAAAGAAGATTGATTTAGAGTTTTGTGAGAACTGTGTTTATGGTAAACAGAAAAGAGTCAGATTTCTCAAGGTTGGGAAAGAGAAGAAGAGTGAGAAGTTAGAGCTTGTACATTTAGATGTATGGGGACCGGCTCAGGTATCATCTCTTGGTGGCTCTTGTTATTATGTTATTTTTATTGATGACTCAACCAGAAAAACATGGGTATATTTCCTAAAACAAAAATCAAATGTTTTTGAAACTTTTAAGAAATGGAAAGCTTTGGTTGAGAATGAGACAGGAAAAAGGTTGAAGTGTCTCAGATCGGATAATGGAGGTGAGTATTGCAGCAAAGCATTTGAAGATTACTGTTCCTTAAAGGGGATTCGAAAGCAGAAGACAGTTCCAGGAACTCCACAGGAAAATGGTGTGTCAGAGAGAATGAATAGGACCATCATGGAACGTGCGAGGAGCATGAGATTGCATGCTGGATTGCCCTTACATTTTTGGGCAGATGCTGTACATACTGCTATCTATTTGATAAATAGAGGACCTTCAACCCCTTTGGATGGTGGTATTCCAGAGGAGGCATGGACTGGTAAAAAGGTAAATTATTCTTTTCTAAAAACTTTTGGTTGCGAAGCTTTTGTCCATGTTGATAAAGAAAACAGAACCAAGCTTGATGCTAAATCTCAGAAATGTACCTTCATTGGATATGGGATAGATGAATATGGCTATCAGTTATGGGATCTTGAAAATAAGAAAATAATTAGAAGTAGAGATGTTATATTCAATGAGAAGGTTATGTATAAAGAACAAATGCAGGAAAAGAAGCATGAACAAGACAAACAAGAATATGTGGTGTTGGATGAGATTCCTGAAAATGAAATGCCACAGGTACCTGATGCTCAGCAACAACAGATTGCCCACAAACTCCTGCAAGTGTTAGACGTTCTACGAGGACAAGTAGACCCCCTGAAAGATTTTCTCCTTCTTTGTATTCTATTTTATTAACAGATTATGGTGAACCAGAAGAATATGAAGAAGCAATGCAGGTGGATGCCAAACAACAGTGGCAACTAGGCATGAAAGAGGAGATGGACTCCTTGATGAAAAATAAGACTTGGGACTTAGTCCCTTTACCTGCGGAAAAAAGAGCCTTGCCTAACAAATGGGTTTATCGGCTGAAGGAGGAGGAAGGAGGTCAGAAAAGATATAAGGCCAGACTTGTGGTAAAAGGTTTTGGACAGAAAAAGGGTATAGATTATGATGAAATATTTTCTCCAGTTGTAAAAATGACTTCAATTAGAACTGTACTTAGTCTTGTGGCTGCAGATGATTTACATCTTGAACAATTAGATGTCAAAACAGATTTTCTCCATGGAGATTTGGAGGAGGAAATTTACATGTTGCAACCACAGGGATATGAGGTCAAAGGTAAGGAGAACTTGGTGTGCAGGTTGAAGAAAAGTCTGTATGGCCTAAAGCAAGCACCCCGACAATGGTATTTAAAATTTGATAGTTTCATGGCTGAACACGGTTATCATAGATGTCATTCTGATCATTGTGTATATTTTAAGAGATTTCATAATGGCAGTTATATTATCCTGTTGCTTTATGTTGATGACATGCTTGTTGCTGGGTCTAACATGCAACATATAAATGATCTTAAACAGAAATTAGCCAGGTCATTTGCTATGAAGGATTTGGGTGCAGCTAAGCAAATTCTTGGTATGAGGATTACACGGGACAGGAAAAATAGAACTTTGAATTTGTCCCAAAGTGAGTATATAAAGAAGGTGTTGAAAAGATTTTAACATGCAGGATGCAAAAGCAGTTAGTACACCTTTGGCTAGTCATTTCAAATTGACTAAGGAGATGTGTCCAAAGGCACAGGAAGAGGTTAATAAAATGTCTAACATCCCGTATTCATCAGCTGTTGGCAGTCTGATGTATGCAATGGTATGCACAAGGCCAGATATTGCACATGCAGTGGGAGTTGTGAGCAGGTTTATGAGTAATCCGGGTATGGAACATTGGAATGCTGTGAAATGGATTGTTCGGTATTTGAAAGGAACTACTACGAAGGGATTATGTTTCAAAGGATCTAATGCTGCTCTAAGTGGATTTGTTGACTCTGATCTGGCAGGTGATATTGATTCACGGAGGAGTACTACAGGGTATGTTTTTACTATAGGGGGAACTGCAGTCAGTTGGATTTCTAGGCTGCAAAAGGTTGTTGTACTTTCAACCACTGAAGCTGAGTATGTTGCTGCTACAGAAGCCAGCAAAGAGATGATTTGGTTGTAATGTTTTCTGAAGGAATTGGATCAGACACAAGAGGATAGCCCATTGTATACTGATAGCTAGAGTGCCATTCATCTTGCGAAGAACTCTGCTTTTCATTCAAGGACAAAGCACATTCAGCTCAGGTACCACTTCATCCGGACTATTTTGGAGGAGGGTCAGTTACGGCTTGAGAAGATTCACACAAGTGAGAATCCTGCCAATATGTTCACAAAGGCAGTTCCACAGGAGAAGCTGATTTCTTCATCAGTTTCTATTGGTCTTCTTGATTGATAATTGTGGAATTTATACCAGTCAAGTCCTAGTGTTTTATCTAGCGGATGTTGCATGTACAGTGGTGTTGTGTAGTATCAGTCTCCAAGTGGGAGATTGTTCGGTGTGGAGCCTGATCAGTCTCCAAGTGGGAGATTGTTGAAATGTGGCGACTGATCAACAAAGTACTGTACACTCAGCAAGTATCCTCGCCGGGGTCCGGGGTCGGGTCGAGCCCCGGGTAGGGGTTCGGGGGCGGCAGCCCCCGAGAAAGCGGGGGTTCGGGGGCGACAACCCCCAAGAAAATTTTTTTTGCCGCTTTTTTGTTGATGAAAACTGACATTGTAATAAAACCCTAAAATAGGCCGACTTTGTTTGTTGCCCTAAAAACGCATGTTATAAGCGGCTGGGATTCTTAAGGCATTGTAAGGTTGATGTACTATTTTTGCTGGATAATAAGAAAGATTGGACGGCTGTGTATGGTGGACGTAACCCATTCTGGGTGAACCATGTTAAATCTCTGTGTTATCTGTGTCTTGTTTTATTTCTTTATCTTTTGTATTTAAATCTGCATATAATTGTTAGTTCATATTTGCTTCGGATCTGCTTGAAACCCTAACATGATAATAGGTGGAATGTCTTGTATCGAAGTAGTCATTATGTTTGATGTAAAAGTAGGTATACTAGCAATAGAAGTTGTTAAAGGAATAGAATGATTGACTTGAGTAGGAGGTTGTGTATAACCTAAAGTTTCAGCACAACTCTTCATCGGCATCACATTCGAATCCACAATGTGTGCAATACCACGCAAAATATCAATTCCATTCTTATCACTTTGAACCATACATTTTAGACCCTCAATTAATGAAAGAGCTTGACTATCGGGATATTCTTGAGACATCCATTGCTGAAAATCATCAAATTGATTATCCAATTTCGAAAGTTGTTCTATAGAAACCTCATGGAGAGCTTCTTCATCATTAAGAGGATTAGAGGAATTACCCGTGTCCTCATTAAAAAGGCCATTCAAATTAGGTTCCATCTCCTCGGTAATTAAACCTTGGAAAGACTTAATTCTAAGGCTTCGTCTAATGGGAATAGTGCAAGTAGGGCTTATTGTTGTAAAACTCATGCACAACTTCCAAGAAAGGTAGGCACAATTAAAAATTAGGGCCAAGGGGGTAGCACTTAACTTTAATTGTTATCTTGAAAATTGAGATCTTGAATTTTGAATTTATTTTTGAATTTAGAGGTAGAAAATTTCAATAAAATCAGCCAATCTCTTAGATTTAAGTTGTTAAATGCAATCAAGACAATCTCCCGAAGTTTCAGAAAAAATGTCAGGGACCGTGGCGAATGGAGTGCACACGGTCCTCGCAACTTTTTTTGAAATTTTCAGGGATGCAAGTTATGATGATTTTAAAGCTAATCTGAAAAAATTGAGTGATTTTACGATCTGTAGATAGGCCAAATTAAAGTTGCAATCTCAAAATTGAACCCTACCAAGATTGTTGAAAAATGCAAAATTTGAATTTTGAAAAAGAGAGGGAAACTGAAACTTTGAATTTTATGGTTTTAGAGGGAATACTGAAAGCAATGGAAGCTTTGAAATTTAAAAGTCGACTCAATTTCATGCAAAATTCAATTTTGAAAGCAGAAATCAAGGTTGTTGTAATTAAGCACTTAATTTCAAAAGTCGCAAACTGCAAGAATTTGAATAAAACACTGAAACTTCGAATGAATGCCAACACACTTTTCAGATTTAGGACAGTAAGAAACACAATTTTAACACAAAATTTCAATTTCAACAATTTTTGAATGATTATAAGCCTTTACCCAAGCAATCACTAGACCAAATTTGACTTTAATTTTGAAAATGTTAAAATTGATGAAATCAGCCAAGATTTTGGATCCTAGCAGAAAAATACAGTAAAATCTAGCTCCCGAAATTTCAGAAAAAATGTCGGGGACGGTGGCGCTTGGGGTGCACATGGTCCTCGCAACTTTTTTCAAAATTTTCAGGGATGAGAGATATTATGATTTTGTTGCGGAATCCAAAGTTACAGCCGATTTGGAGGTGTTTTGATCAGTGAAATCATCAGTCAAAGGTTGAATCAAGAGGGTTTTAAAAATTAGGGTTTTGACACTTAACCACTTAATTTTCAGAATTAAAGCACAAATATGATTTGACAATTTGCAATAGAAGGGTAAATCTGAAACAAGCATTAATAATTAAACATTTCACAAGCTCAATTACTAAAAAGCAAATTTAGGGTTTTTTATGCAATTAACCTCTAAAATTTGCAAAAGATCAAACATGGAAATGTTGATGCCCTCCTAAATGGCACAAGGTTAGTGAATGATCAACAACACAAAGAAACACGAAAACGTTAGATTGTCAGTGTTTGTCAATCAAAAACTAATCTAAAAAGGCATACCAAGAGAGATGCTAAAAACAAGCTAATATATCTAACTAAAGTAGCAAAGATAATGAGGCATCTCCAAATGCCTCTTAGCATGGTTTTAGTTCTTTCCTCCCTTGTTCCTCTCCTCTCCAAGTTCCAAAATAGTGTAGCTCTCAGCAGCTTTTTGCACTATGGATGCTTATGGAGGATTGAGATTGTAGTATTGAGCTTTGAATGTGAAATAAAAAGCTAATGCTATGCTATTGATGCTAAACTGATATATTTTAACCAAAATAATAAGATATTAGATGATTATGCTAAAAATGCTCCCTAAAATGTCTATAGCTTAGATGTATACAAGTTTTCAGGATCTGGATTATGAAGGAATGAGCTCTATTTATAGGGAAAATGGAGCAATGGATGGTTGAGATTGAAAGATTCAATCAAGGGTTGAGTTTAAAAGTTGGGGATCCATGTGCACAATTGGCACCAATGAAATGGTGACAAGTGTCAACATAGGGTTGGGTTGAGAAAAGGAGTTGGAGGCATTAAAGGCCTGAGAAGACCTCATGGTTATCTAAAGGCCAAGGGTCAAGTCTAAATTAAGCTTACCCACTGGATTAAGAGTTAATCCAAGGATAAACCTTTGTGCAAATGTTTAAGAGATAATCATGGTCAAAGCATTAATGGCCTGATGAGACCCTTGGGTTGGATAGAGGTTGAGTCAAAACAAATGTTTTAACCATGTGGGAAGGTTTGAATTAACCATTAATGGTTATTGGAGACTTTGGGGATTAAGTGGTTGAAGGTTGAAAGCCTTTAAAGGTTATCAAAGACTTTGAGCCATTTAGTGGTTGAAGACTTGAAGCCTTTAATGGTTATCAAAGACTTTGAGGTTTTGAGAAGTGACTTCCCTTTGCTTAGGGATGTGACAAAATTTAGAAGATGGATTAGGCTAATTAGGAAGGGTTTAGAAGAATCTAGAAGGGGATTAGATTTTGCAAGTGGATTTGGTGGGTGAGGGAAAATAAGATTTTATTAAAATAAAAATTCATTTATTCCAATAAATGTGTGCAAGTTGCATTTGTAGGAAAATGCAAGTGGGGTGGGGATAATGATTTAAATAAATGTTTTATTTAATTTATTTAAAAGAGGAAAAGGGGATTTTAATTAAATAAATAAATTTTATTTATTTAATTGATTGTGAATTTGATTTAATGAATTAATTAAAATAAATTGAATAATTTATTTAATTAATGGAAGAATGTTTGGGGATGAATTAATTAAATATTAATTTAATTAATTTGATGGCTAGTGGATTTTTAATCAAATAAATAGCGAATATTTATTTAATTAAGCTGGACAGATTTATGTGACTACAAATGTAATTAAGGAAATTTTTTTTCAGATCTAACCATGAATAATCAGAATTAGGATGTTCACGTCGGGTTCACCAAAATGTAAAGCGGAAAATCGAACCCTAGGTGTTCCCCCACTCCATGGAGAGAGAAAGGAGGTCACTAGGGTTGATGGTTTTCACTTAGGAGAGACTTTACATTCAAAAGAGGGGTCGAAACCCACAAGATCCAATCCCACACAATGCAAGACTGGATTCTAAATGAGTTTCAAGGGTGGAGACATCAAGGATACCCTCTTTTGTAAAGAATGTAGAT
Organism: Cryptomeria japonica; assembly: GCF_030272615.1. Classification (NCBI taxonomy): domain Eukaryota; kingdom Viridiplantae; phylum Streptophyta; class Pinopsida; order Cupressales; family Cupressaceae; genus Cryptomeria; species Cryptomeria japonica. The sequence continues at coordinate 105,334,013 of NC_081405.1, read as the reverse complement.
AGAAGGATTGAACTAGGAGTGTATGTAAAGTAAGAAAGATTCGCTTGTAGACGGAGATAGGGACACGGGATGAAGCTACGGACCTGAAATTAGTAGTAAAATATCGAGATGAAGCTGTCTTGCAAATTTGAGCGAAAGTTGATGGGACGATGGTGCCCGGAGTGCACACGGTCCTCCGAAAAATCCGCGAAACGAAGGGGGATATGTTCGTCTCTACACAAGGATTCCAGATCTTCAATTATAGCCACGTACCTGTAACCTACACACAGAAAAGAGAGGACGATTGGTGGGTTAGGGATTAGGGGTTTGCCTTTAGGTCAAACCCCAGTTTTGGAATTAATGAAGAAATGAGAATGCTGTAAATGTAAGTGTTTGTAATGTAATCAAGTACTGATACCTTGTTGTAAGAATGTTTGTATTCTTACATGCGAAGGTGTAATGATGTTGTATGTTATATGTTGTAGGTGATCTCCTCTTCAATGGATGAATCCTTGTCTTGAATGCAACACTTAGCCTTGAATGGAGACTTAGAATGCTCAATTGCTTGAAGGAATGCTTGAATGCTTGAATGTTTGAATATCGCTTCCGCCTCATGCACACATATGTTTTTCCTCCTCTCCTTTTTCTGAAAGGGGAAATGTAGTTTATATACTTGTCAATTAGGGTTAGGAGACTGATTTTTCTGACCTTAGGCTGACCTAGGAACATTATTTTCCAAATTGCAAACTTAAAGACCCGATGCCCAACAAGAGACCGGGCCCAAAATAGGGCCAGGGACTAGGGCGCTAGGCGCCATGGTCCCACCTCCCGAGACAGCAGGGTGCAAGGAGGATCAGGCCAAGGTGCAGAAAAATGCAGTTTTTGATGTCGTAAACAGGTTTCAGGGTCTCCATTCAGGTTCAATGTTGCGCCGCCATCGTGAAGACCCAAATGCAGTCGAAATTGCAAGTGTCACAATTTTAGGACGCTACATCTTCATAAACATATGCATAGGCATTCACATCATTCATTTAGAATTTCTCCTTTATCCATTTGCATCCACCTTACACATGTGGGATTAAAACTTTAAAGCCTTATTATTTATCCCATATTCATCCCACAACGTGGATTCACCCGGAGGACTTCTGTAAAAACCCAACCCCCTCTTTCATTTGATCTATCTAGCTATCTTGCAATCCAACATTTGAGTTTAATTTGCATTCTATTTTACATTTTGCATTCATTTCAAATCTCCATTTTCTCATAGCTTTTCATAGAAGTGCATTTGAGAGCAATAATTTTTTAACATGAAATCTTGAAGATAGGAAGGCAGTAGAGTTAAAATGCCTGTTGTCTTGCATTATTAGTTCATTTGTAGTGTTACATTGTGTTTTTCTACAGGTACTCTATTGAGGATGGTGAAGAAATCTGGATCTTAATCCAATAAGATCTCAACTCTTTCCTACCATCTTATAATATGTTTTATGAACAAAATGATCTATCCTTTTTATAACATTTACAATTGAAAATAAAGATTACTTACAGTGACTATTGATATAAATTCCCAACTCTAATGGAAATAATGACAATATCTACTTTTGTGTATAAAAGTGCAACTTAATAATATCATAAGTAAAGTGTATAGATATTGAGAATATTAAACTTTTTGGTGTTCTCCACCACAAACACTAACACTACAAGAGAACTATAATGTGACACTTTCATTCCATATGGATAGAAAATAGCCAATTGTGGGATATTCGATGATGTTAAACAATCTCTGCCTATATAGGAATCAAGACTATAACAAGACTAATGTTAATGAAAATATATATAATTAATGATATTATATTTTCACAATATATAATAGTTCTTCTTGTTTCTTCTTCTCATGTCGTGGATCCTAACCCCTCTATGTTATCGACTATCTATTGCTGTTCATGTGAATCTTCTACAACCTGCTCTTCCTTCTCGTTGTCTTTACCTCTTCTCCTTAGCATGGATGGGGTTGACTATCTCCCATTGCAAACCTCCATCCTTCTTGCCAACAACTCTTTTGATCTATTGGACCATGATGGGTGCACCTTTTCTTGCCAAAATCTTCCAACAATACCTTGCACCTTCCGATCATTTCATCTTTCCTCCCTTTGTCTTCCCTACCATCTTCTCCTTCAATTCATCTCTCCAACAACCAAAAACCAATCAGATTCATCTCTTTTAGATTCTCAATAACAAGAGAATCCATGGATTTTTCCCTTAGGTCGTGTCAAACTTGACGATTTATCCTAGGTAGCATTAATTTCTCCTTGCATCGTTTAACTTCTACACATATTTTTGTTATCATGTTATCCTCTTCGGATCTTGTCACTCCTTGGGATCCCTATGTTTTTTTTATCTAGAATTGATCGAGGCATCTCCTTGTAGTTCCTCCACCTTCCTCCCATCCTTCGATACACATGTGTCTTTCTTGGGTATGAGTGCTTGTCAACTCTCAAATCATGTATCTAACTTCTCTTGAAAAGAAAATTGTCCTACTTTGGATCCTTTCGTCCTTGCTAGCATTCAACCCATGATGGTCCCTAGCCTAGCCTCAACTCATCTTTCTCCTCATTCTTTTGGCCATTCCTCAAACCACCCACTCTACCTACACAATTCTCCCAATACTCGTCGTATTCATGATTGGGATAATAAATTAGTACTCAATATTTTCTTTAAATTGGATAGACAAACACATCACCTTTCTCTTTGAAAGCAACCCGTTGCAAATAGTGAAAGAATACAATTATCTTGGGATTGAATTTTACTATAAGCTCAATTGGGAGATTTGTAGGATGAAAAGGATACAAGGAGGATGCAAAGTCTTATACTTACTCTTAAATAGGTGCAAAAAACCTGAACTTTGGGATTGGAAAACCAAGAAAACTCTTTTTGGTTTGTTGGTTATGCCAGTTTTCATCTATGAGTGTTAAGTATGGGGAAGCACCATGTCAAGCTATAGTTGGAGATAGTTAGAAAGAATCTAGAAACATCTATTTACAATAAATATCAAAGTTTAAAAGCATAGTCCTGTATGAAATTATTTTGGTTGAAATAAGTACCTTTCCATTGGAGGCAACAATGATAACCTGGTTAATAAGTTATTTAAAGAAGGTTGAAAACATGGATAACCAATGTTGGCCCAAAATAGCTATGGAGGGGGATCTAGACCTAGGAAGAAAACTTGGATGAAGCAAACCAAAAATTGGTTGGACAAGTGGAACATCAAGCTACAATGTCCTAAAACCAATGAAGGAATTAAAAATTTTGTGACATAAGAATTTCGGACTGCCATGTGGACTAATTACATTGAGCAAAAAAAAACATACTACATCAAAGAGTTTAACCCAACTTGCAAACATGGTGAAAAACCATATTTAGGGGTAGTTAGTAAATGAAAAGCAAGGTTGTTCGTTGCATAATTAAGGATGAGATCATATCATCTTAGATGTGAGACCAATAGGTGGAAGACACCCAAGGAAGTTTGGGAAGAGAGAACTTGTATATTCTGCAATAAGGTTGAGGTGGAGATGGAATGACACTTTGTTATGGAATGCACAATTTATGAGGATATTCATACTTAGTATGAAAATAGTTTGTATGTTGAAAACTTGCAACATTTATTTGATGAAGAAAATATTAACCACCATATTGTTAGCTTCCTAGTCAAGATCCATAGTAGAAGATCTAACATCAAATGGAGTATGAAGATAATCTAGGGCAATTATTCCTTGGTCCCTTAGATTGTTCAATGTTGTGGACATCATTAGAAACATTCATTCATTCATCTATCTAACGCCACCTTAAGTCCATCGGCCTTCAACTTTTTGAGGAGAGGTCTTGGTTTTGCTTTGTCACCACGAGTTATTCCCCATGTAGATTTGTTCATCGACATTGAAAACCTTATATGTTCCCTTCCTATGGATATTGCTAAAGAGGTTAGGAAAGATTATATAGTAGCATTAAGGCATGCTAAACCTCCAAGATGTAACATTCATAAAAAGTCAAGAGTCTTGTGTTTAGGGAGCTCATGAACAATAATTACTTGATCATTGCCAAAATTGACAAAGGTAATGCCATATTCATTATGAATAGGCATGGCTATGACACAAAAATGTTGGAACTATTAGATGTCGAAAGTTACAAAATATTATTACACAATCCTTGTGCCAAAATTTAAAAAATATTTAAGTCAATAATTTTCAATAATTTTTGGACCTTTGGTTCTTCCTTTGATGATGCCACTAAAAAGTCTCTTTTTCCTCCCAAGGAAGTGATCCCCCGTATATATGGCGTTATTTAAATTCACAAAGCCAATTTTCTTCTCAAACTCATAGTTGACACCATAGGCTACCCAACTTACAAATTAGCCTCTTTCATTTCCAAGCTCATTGAATATAGCCACCATAAATTCTTTCTTGCAGTTGGGTAATTGGCATATGTTCTAAAATTCTTAGTGTTCTACAAAACATTTTTTCTAGATGTATAGTTATTATAGTTGTATTGTGATCTATGTGGCTAGTTTTCTACACTAGGAATACACTTCTATGAGCTTGGAAAAAATAAAATCTACAAAATAAAATCTCTACCAAGTAAGAAATTATAAAAATTGGTCACATTCCCTACCCACAAGATCTAAAAAACCCTAGAGGTAGAAATTATTTGGAGTTAAATTTACCCTTATGGTGGATTATCCCTTTACATTTATCTATTTGATCTAGTCAATATTCCATATGAATCTTGCTAGCATTATTCTTTTGGGGATAACTTTTACCCCTTTCAATGGATTATCCTATTACACTCATCTATTTGAGCCATTCAATTTGCCATGTAACTCAAGTAAATTATTTTTTTGGACCCTCTCATCTCAATTATGGTAGGTTGTTGTTCTTAGAATCGACAACACTCATAGGAGCTTGTGTGCACTCTCAATGACCACCTTGATTTGATACATATTGATAGTCAAACATGGACCACACACATCAAAGACTAGTTCTCTCAACTCTTTGCTAAAATAGATAAACTACTCTCAACTATAGAAATAGGAAAAACTTCCTCTCCTATAATAATATCCTTCCACAATCTAGGTGGCTCTAGATTTGTTCCCCTAAAACATACTTTCCTAGATGTGATGGCACATAATTCCCTAAATAGGTAGGAAAGTCCAAGCAATATTTTCTACAATTATAAAATATCCCTTATCAAATTCTACCTCTTTCCACTTTTCACTTGGATAAGGATGCCTTTTAGTGGTTGGATTGGATTTGCCAAATTTTTACCTAGTCTAATTTTTTCTAGGAAGCTGCAATCCATTTTGGCCCTAATAAAAAATCACTAGACACATTAAATCATATAAAATAAGAGTGGGTTTAATAAAATCCACAACAAAACACATGGATTGGATTTTCCATTTTTCATAGTTATTTCATTAGGAGTCTCAAGTAGGATCTTTGAGTAGAGGTTCTCATGTGTAAACTAGACTTCTATTGAGATTCCCTAGCCTTGGTGCATTTTGTGGAAGATAAATTTTTAGCCCAATAGAAACTAGCCAACTCCTCAACCTCTTTCAAAATAAAAAGGGATACATTAGATAAAGGAACTAAAAGCCACATAGTTCATAAAATATCTCATGAAGAGATGGCTGAGAAAAAGGTCACATGGTTCTATTATGATTGTGATAAGAACTAGGAAAGGGTCACAAATATTGTGAACAATGCTTGTAGCTCATTAATTCTATCATATTAGTACTTAGGGACTTTGAGGAATTTTTATATATATAAGAAGAGTTAGTTTTCTTAGATACTAATCCGCTCTTGATGCCAATGTTTTTTATTCATGATTTGGTTGGGTTGTCTCTATAAATGCTTAATGTTATTGGCTATATCCAAGGACAAAATATAGTGGTCATGATAGTGATAACTCAATGATGAACCACTAGTACCAAACCGGTACTAAGAGGGGGGGGGGGTGAATCAGTACAAACACAAATGCATTCCAAAACTGGTTTGACAACAAATACTCCAAATGACTGACAAACAGGGATACTGATTGAAACAGAGTGCAACCGGTAACCTCCAGTACAGCTCAAACAGTCACAAACTGGTCACTTACTAAGCTTTCCTCTTAGCTCAATACTATAGTACCATTACACTCTCATGCATGAACAGGTAAACTAACATCAGATCTTCATAATAGCGAGTTCAATATGTTTTATAGACAGGCATAAAACATAGAACCATCATATACTCAACAGGTAAAAACAAAGCATCACAAGATAAAAGCATTACACATGACACACATATTTTTCACGTGGAAACCCAACTGGGAAAAACCACGGTGGGGATGAATACCCACAAGTTGCTTTTGAACTCTTTTGAAGTCCGCTTTGTTAGGAGCCTTGTCCGGTTAAAGACATTACAATAGGTTCTGCTAGGAACCGATCTTGTTAGGGATCACCCGGTTAAGGGATGGCTATAACACCTGGTTAAGGGTTAAACCCGGTTAGGGTTACCTTGTTAGAGGATTTCAAGAAATCAATAGCTAAAGGATCTCCAGAGCTCTATAGCTTCTCAGAACTCATTAACCTCGAGTTACCCAGTTAAGGGATTTGAATCAAGCCGGTTAAAGCTACCCTGTTAGGGGATTTTGCATCAAGCCCAGTTAAGGCTACCCTGTTAAGGGATATCACAACTGTTGAAGTGGTTAGAGATCAACAGGAATTACAATGATCTATTAACAGTACTCAATGCTAATGCAGATCTGTTTTTGGCTCCTCTTCTCCTTCTGCACATTCACTTTGCAGGTATCTCTTCTCTCCTTTGGTCTGGCAAGAATCACGTATCACTTCCCTTGGATACATATTCACAACTTTTTCCAACAACCTTAGAAAGAAACACAACATCGACCTTATAGGAAACAGACAGGTCGATAGCAAAAACCCTAAACCCTAAACCTGTTGGGTTAAGCAATTCAAGCGGTTCAATCCTGACCATTGAATCATACTGCATTAAATGCAACAATCTTGAATCGATCTCAAGACATTCTCCATCATCCATTTTCCACCGATTTCATGGCAGCTGATAACGCATCACGCGTTATCACTGTTTGACAGACTTCACACATTCCCGAGGTAGATAGGAATAGTCTTCTTCATGCAAGATCCTTCATGTGCACAGAGCTTACATGGCAACACGATCTGTTCTCCATTATACTGCTAACTCATCACACACAGATCACCGATTGAGTCAAACAGGCTTGAGATACTCCAACCGGAAATCCTGAAGTGGAAACTACCTACCAACTGGTAGTCATACAATGCTTCCATGTGCCGGTTCCCATAACTACATGTCGGTTCACCTTGAACAAATATACTGCTTCACTTTGGCATATATACCGGTTAACACATATGCCTGTTCTCTCTTTTCACATATCACATATGCCGGTTCCCTTCATATCACATATTGACATCAATGACAACATACAATATCATTATGTCTTCATGCCGGTTCACATAATGCCAACAGATAGATGGTGGTAGAACTCATAAATTAATTAGTATAAAATTGGTTGACCAACTCCATTGCTATGTTTATGCCTATAATAAATTTTAAATTATGGTGGCCAACACTAATACTATGTCTTTTGGGGACAAGTGTTATAACTCAAGTTTACAGTGAAGCATCATGAAATGATTAGATTTTTATCAAGGTAGTATTGGGTGTCAAGTTGTTGAAAACACTAGGCTTTATCATTTATGAATATGTACCTCTCTTTGGCTTTGATTTCACTATGATGACTAGGTGTATACATTTGTGATTTTTAGATGGTCAAATCCCATACTATGGAAAAAATGTTGAACCAAGGGCGCCTTCAAGAGTAGACACCTTCTAATGTTTGATTTGATCCACAATCATTTGAGCAAAAAAATGAAATGAGAAAAATATGAAGGAGCCCCAAGAGGAGTGTGTCATTAAGCCTATTAATAGTCCTTACTCGTTATGGTGCCTAAGAAAGAAGGGGGTTGATGGGAATGCCTTAATTTATATGAGACAATAAATTAACCATAAAAGATAAATTCCCTATTTTTGTTATTGAGAATTTTATAGATGAGCTCCTAGGGTTTCAATTTTTAACTGAGTTGGATCTTCATTCACCCTATCAACAAATTTAGGTAAAATAATTTGGTATTCCTAAAATTCCTTCCTAACTCATAAAGGATATTGTGAATTTTTTTCATGTTGTCCAATTCTCCCTCTACTTTTTAGAGCCTCATGAATATAGTGTTTTGTTCGCTAATAATGAAAATCCACTAGTATTCTTTGATGGAATTATCATTTGTACTGTTGGTTAACAAATTTGCCACCTAACTCTATATTCTTCCACCCACGGAAGTGGCAACTGAAAACTAACAATTGAGATAGATGTAATGATGTTTTACACTTTCTCTCTTCTTAATTTACAAGGCCAAACTACCTTCTAATACCATACAAAGAATATATTCCACATATGCTTTTAACCGGAAAGCAAATAAGGTAGAGCTTTTAACCAAAAAGCTTTAAAAGGCAAACAATCCTAACACAATAATAACTGAATAGAATACAATGATTCTATCTAAAAATACTAAGGGCCATAATATTCAGAAACAAATAATTGTTCAGTTTATCCAAAGCTACAACATTCACAACGATATGCACATATTAATTCCCATAAATCACATAACAAATATTTAGAAGGAGAAATCTAAATGACATAACATTCAACATGAGAAGAATGATCAATTCATTAACCATAATTCAAAGTTTACGATTCATGGACAAACATTCAAATTTTCTTTTTTGTATATATTTAAAAAATAGACGAAGTGAAAAACAACAAAAAGATACTTTCTACAAGCATCCATCTAACATATATAGATAACCTTGTAACTATTTCGAAACCAATGGTCTCACCAAGATGACAGTTCTTAAAGCAACTGAAAATTTTAAAACTAATTAAACAAGATAAGGACCCTCCAAAGCCAATAGTTTTTGAGCATCCCTTTAGGGAGAAAATAAAAGAAATCAATAAAACAAGACTTAGGAAATAATGATGGCCACTCTAGCTTCAGTTCCTCCACATGGTGCTTCTTCTGCAACATTGTTTGTAGATCCTTCTTGTGTCGCCTTGCCTTGCATGTTTTCCCTATATGTCCTATATTTAGAAATGATTGAAGTAATTGCTTTGGAATTTGGGTTGTCTGTAATATTCACCCATAGCTTGTATTTATTCAAATTTTGATCTACTTCTATAACTTTTGGACGTATGTCCTCAACTTGATTCTTGAATCCTAAGAGGTAGGTTGCTAGGTTCTTTAGGATCCTCATTGTCTTCTCACTCATTCTTTCAACAATTAATTTTTCATTTATTCTTCCCCTAAAAATCTAAATTGCATTTGTATTTTTATTTTTTCGCAGTTTCTCTCCACCTTCTTTGAATACATCAATCTGAAGAAGAGAGAAATGGTTCATTAGATCCCAGACCTCTAGTCAAAGCTATGATATGGTTGACCTTATCTGGGTATTCAATTCATAAATTAAGGAAATCTTCCACTTTAGCATATTAACCCATTAATCTGATTCATTTTCACTTTGATTATTAATCATCCCTTCGCTAAGCAAGAGGGCCAAAGGCAACTGCAAGACCTCCTACAATTCATCAAGGATCATGGAAAAATTGTATTTCTCTTTTACATTTTATAGCTCATTGTTCTAAGCCCTCTTTTTCTATGACACTAGAGTATAAGCCCTCATACTGTGCTATTTGTGACACCTTATCATGATTAGAATCATTATGCTTAGTATCACTATCTGTTATAGACTTAAGGGTTAATTTATTGCTTTCATTTACAATCATCTTCATATTCCCCGTGTTTACAAAAAATCTATCATTCTTCATGCGATGAGCTTTCACCATGTATTTTATTTCATCCTTAAAAAAATGATACCTGTTATGTTCCCTATAGAAAATGACCTTCCTGTCATACAAATAAGGACTTCCCAAAACCATCCCATAGATGTCAAGGGGAATTACATCTAACTCTACCTCATCTACAAACTTGGATGTGATTGTGAATCGGAGTTTACATTGCCTTGACACTTGTAACCGAGCATTATCATTCACCCAACCCAATGGATATGGCTTAGGATGAGGTGTTGTCTTTAATCCTAGTTGCCTAACAACTTGTTCAGAGATCAGATTCACTTGTGATCCACTATCTATGAGTGTATCTATCTTAATTTGTTTTGCAATAACCCTTATATTAAATAATTCATTCCTCTTACTTTCAACAGGGATCTCATTACAGTTTGAAGAAGAAGCATGGGAACTAGTACTAGCAACAAGAACATTACCTTTAATACCCACAATTGTGATCTTGGATTCGTCACCAGATTTTGAACCAAGGTCTTGCACGATAGTTGTGGTCTTTTTCTTACCCTTTTGATCCTTGAACCATTTCGGCTTTTGATCAGGATGCAATTTCAAACACTTTGCATCTTCGTGCCCTTTCTTTTTACAGTGTGAACAATAAGGCTTATCCTCTTCTTTCTTCAAAGAGGTTGTCCATTGCATTTTCTCCTTCACTTTATTGCTCCCTTTGTGTTTATGAGATTCCACAAAAATATTGTCATGGCTATTCCTCGAGCTTGTTTCCAAATGGATAGCTTGCACACTAACTTTATCAAGGTTAGTTGGATTAAACATAAGTATTGCATGTCTCAAATTCTCATGTAATCCACCTATATACTTTAACAAAGTTTCTTGCGTCATATATGGACAAGGGGGGCGACAAAGAGACATGACTTAATAGTAGATGAAAAAGGGGACATATTAAAATGGAAGCTTGAAACAAGAACTTGCATTTTAAGGAGGGGGGCCAAAAATTTCAAAATTCTGGGGAAACATGTACTACCTAAAATGACCTAGTCAATTTCATCATGTAGAGATGACCCTTAAAAATTTACAAGAACACTCTCTCTTTGTAAAGAAATTCAAGTGTGCCTTTAGAGTTCAATAAGTGGTGTATTTGGGCCATATAGTTTTACCAACTAGTCTCTAGTTTGATTTTAATAAGATTGTATAGATGCAATAATGGATACAGCCAAATTCCATTAAAAAATTGGTGTGTCTTAGGCTTGGCATGACATTATCACAACTTTGCGTGTCATTATGTTAAAATTATTGGACCCTTAACAAAATTTCTCAAATTTAACTCTTTCAATTGGTTTGAATGTATAGAGGTGGCATGTAATGCACTCAATTTTTTTTATGTGCTCTACTCTAAAAGTAGGCCCAACACAGTTTTCACAAACCTCTCATTCTAGAATCTAATGCTTCTATCACAGCCATAGATGTGGTGTTGATGCAAGAAGGATGGCCACTAACCTTCATTACCAAACAACTTAGTGGGTAAAATTTGGCTAAACAAAATAAAAAATAAATGTTGAATATTGTCCATGTTATCTGATAATGGTGTCCTTACCTATTTGGCTATTATTTTTAGATAAAAATAATGGTATCCTCCCCTAAATAAAAAAAATGGGTGACCTAGATTGAAGGGTATAACTATGAGATTGTGTCTAAGAAAGATAAGGAATTTTTGGTAGAAAATCTACTCTTGTGACAATATAAAGAAGGATCAATATTTTCTCTTTCTATCTTTGCATTATGCATTAAATTAAATAGATGAGATTAAGGATGAATAGATCGTACCAACCCTATAGTTCAATATATCATACACAAATTGGAATATGATCCACAATTAGTGTTAGGTTCTAATAGATAGACAAAATCCTTACCTATCAACATCATATTAACTTATCCCCAAACTTAGCACCCAAGCCTTAGATATTGATAGAATTGGACTCAACCCATTCCATAGGACTTCCAAACTTATTAAATATCTACAAGAAAGTGAAGTAATATTTCATCTAGGATGACCTTAAGTAGGGTATTAATGAATTTAAAGATAAATGCAATGTAATAAAAGATAAAGGGGAAACTCTCAAAGCTTCAAAATTATTGTAGCCACTTCTTATTCCTAACCAAGCTTAGTTGATATTACTATGGATTTCATTGTGGGACTCCTAGTCTCATGGAGTAAATAGGTTATCTTGGTGGTGGTGGGTCACTTGACCAAATATATGTATTTATTTGCATTACCTCACCTGTACACTAGTGCTACAAACAATCAAAACTTCTTGAATTCAATATGCAAAATCCATGGGATATTTTTTTCTCTATTGTCAATGATTATAATTAATCCTTCACTAGAAAATTGTGGCACTACCTTGAACACAAGTTTATCTTATCATCCTTAGATTGTTGGTCAAACAAACATTGTCAATAAGCACCTTGAGACTTATTTACATTATTTTATGTTTGAGCAACATAAATAGTAAGCCAAGTTGATATAATTGGTTGAGTGGTGGTACAGTAGAATTTATCATGGTGCTTCCGGAATTACCCCTTAAAAGGCTCCCTATTTTTCTCTCTCACTCTCCTTGTGTACTTATATTTTAGGTTTGTCTAAAGTTATAGTAGTAAAAAAAATTCAATTGAGTAGATATATCTCAACTATTTAAGTCTTTTCTAATATTGGATTGAAATTGCATGGAAATAGAGGTGGATCAACATAGCACATAGCACAATTTTGATACCATAAATTGGGTTTTTTTACATCTCCTCATCCCTATAATCATCTTTCATTATTAGATATGAATTGTCATATGTTGGCTCCAAAAATTTTTGGCCCTTATTAAGTGATATATCGCATAGATGAGGTGGCATACAAGTTAGCACTTTTACCATCTTCTCAAATCCACCCAAATTTTCATGTCTTGTGTCTAAATAAAGTGATAGGAGCTATTACTGTATAACTATTTGAGTTGGATGAGGAGGGATTTGGTTTTGGAACCTAAGGCTATTTTTGGACAAAGATGCCTAACACCTTTATAATCACTCTATCAAGGAATTATTAGCCTAGTGGAAAGGAGAATAGAACTTGAAAATTCTATATGAGATCTTGCCAATATTCTCTCTACATTTCCCCATCTCAAGCTTCGAGGATAAATCTTTTCCAAGGGGGAAGCAATGTTATGTAACCTAGATTCTATTTTATGATAGCTAGTATTAGTTGAGACCCTTAAGTAACTCTTAAATAAAGGGGTGCATATTCTTTATAAGTCAACCCCCTATTTGTAAGAATACAATATTTATCCCACATGCATGAGATAGTAGTATTTGTCTTTGAGAAAGCTCTATATATTGTAATCACTTCTCAATTGTAAAGGCATCTTAGAATATTTGTAATTAGAGTGTATACTCTATTTGTAGGTTTTCCCTTGAAAGTGGTCTTACAAAGATAAAACAACATTTGTATTTCTCTTATTCCTATAATTTCTATATGTCCAACATATTTTTTCTTGTAATTTCATTATATTATGTAAGAGAAAATCATATTAAAATAATTTAAAGCCTATAAAAGGGTGAGAAATCTTATTAAGAGTAAAAAACCCAAGTGAAAACCAAAGAAATACTTATTAAATAAAAGATCTTAAACAAGGGTTGTGGAAGTAGGAAGGAATTCATTTAAAATATTTAATGAAAAACTTCTAACATGATTTTAGTCATACCCCTTCTAAACCTAAAACTATAGAACTGGAAATGGAGGGAAATCCAACTCAAACTAAAATGATACATGCATACTAATATATTTCAAAGCCTATCGATAATCAAATAGGAAAGATCATTTTTTTGTAATTTGATGAGGATAATGATAAAGGAAACCATTCAAGTGATAAAGGATAAGAGGAGAGTTATGATGTAGCACATAGAAAGGGCTATAGCTAACATTTGGCTAAGCCCTTTTCATTCACCTAGGTGAGGAAAGGCTCTTTGGGATGACTTTGGTTCCAATCATAACAATGATGATGTGAAACACATTTTAAAATTAGAAAGCAATGATAAATATTGGACGAGTAGTAGTGAGGCATGAGATCCTTAGGACTAGAAGTTTTAGGAAAAAGTGCTTAAGGCTAAGTTTGATTTGCTAAGAATGGAGGAGGTTATCATGAGCATATGGTAGCAAGGTTGTACATAGATGCAATAGGATTTTCTTCAAATAAGTTGGCTAACATAAATAAAATGCAATCAAATTTTAAATTAAAATGACACAACATAATTTTATTGGAGAGTGTGACATGAAATAATGGGAGCTTCCTACAACAAGTATTGAAATATTAAAATATCAACCCAAATGGTTTGAAGCTCATTTTTATGACTTGTGTGATAACCTTTAAACCCTTATATGCCTTATCATTTGAAATGATTTCTTTACTTTTTTGGAATTTAAAGTAGTGATTGATATTATCAAATTTTACATTTGTCTTGGCATGGAAGCTATCATTGCCATGCAACCATGATATCAAATAGATAAAGGTAAAATATGATAAATCATTAGGACCATTTGAAAGCATTTGTAGACACATGACATAACTTAGGTAGTATTTTAAAAATTAATTTTACACAAAGCTTGTGGAGTACTTTTTGCTTGATTACATTTAAATCTCTTAGGATTATCGCTATATTGAAGTTCACCAAGGCATGCAGTACGTGCTTGATTATATTTGGATCTTTCAAGGTTGTTCTAATAATTGTTGCAATTTAATTAGTTTGGTGTAAGTTTGTATATTGTTAAAATTCTAATTGATTGATAGGGTATAGTTAATAATCAACTCATTCTTGTAAACATTCGAGGTTAATCATTAATGTATAGGTGATTCAATACAATCTACAACACCATTGTATTATGCATGTGATTTATAACATTCTTTAGAACATATGACATGCAAATTATAAATTTTTGGACCATAAATATGTTATATCAAAAAATATTATAATTTAAATATTTAAGGTGAAATTAAATTACACTAATGGATACAATGTTTTCCCCCTTTGCTCATAAAGTGACTTTTTTGAGAAAAAAAAAACATCAATGCTCTATGGTTTGAATAAGATAAGAAATAGTTACAGAAGACATATGAAAGGCAACAACAAAGATACTAACAAACTTGTAGCAACATAATAGTCCAATAGTGTAAAATATCAGCAACAACAAATCGCTACCATATGACTTCTTACAACATGCTCAATCAAAATTTTACATAAAGGCTCATAAGTGCAAGAAAGAGAATATTAAATATCTACCCCACTAGCAACAAAATATAACATCCCAATAAAGTGGATGTGTTAAATGAAGAGGGGTAATGGTTGTAATCATTTGGGCATTGGCATCACATAGCATCCATCAACAACCAATCATCAAAACCTTGTAGTCAATGCAACTGAACCTTTGCAAAAATAAAAATCACTAACAATATCGACAATATAAAGTTTGTAAAAATCACTATGTCTCCTGCTCATTGATTGGATCTTGCCCAGGGGACAATTGTGAATGCTCTTGCAACTTCTTTGACTCCCACCTCTGCCTTCTTTGTACTTCTTACAACTTGCATATTTTTTGTTGTGCCTTTGTTTGGGTTTGGGCTCTTTGGAGTGGATGTTTTTGTGCCCTTGGTGGGGTCTATGCTGTTGATTCCTAAGGTTTTGAGGGCAGTCCTTCTTGGCAGTGCTTCTACACTAGTTCTCACTATTTCTTATGGGGGGTTTTGTCCTTTGTGCATTCTCCTAGTAGAATTGCCCAAGGGTTTTTTTGGTGTTGTGGATGTTGGGGTAACCCCAAAGCCTCTTTCTACTATTGATGGGTATAGCTTTTCTCATGTTTCCATATCTGTTGCTACCCTTCCTCCCAAGGGGAAATCTCATCCTCTTGCTTGTGTTGCGACTTCTGAAGTTGTTTTTTGTATCCACGTTGTGGTGGAAAATGTGGATTTATACCAACGTTACAGGTTGGTGTGTCAATTTGTTGGTATTTGGCCTTCTTTCCCAGATCTTAATTGATGGGCAATGGATTCTTCAAAGCCCTTAGTTGTTGTTAACATTGAGATTTTCCCTTGTACTATGGGTTTTTTATTGCTTCTTTTGTTTCTTCTACTCACCATGATTTGGTGTTGAGCAACCTATAGGCTTGAGGTGCTCACTCTTTCTTAGTCAAATCATGGATAACCTCCTTTAACGCTCTTACCGAACCACTCAGTGTGCATCTAGCGTGGGTTCATCTTCCCAATCTTCCCCTTCATGTTTGGAATAAATCTTGTTTTGATGCAATTAGCAACTCTATCGGCCACTTCTTGAAGGTTGATGATACCGCTTCCTTCAAATGTATTTTTACATTTGCATGCATTCTAATTGATATTTACATCTCCATACCTCTTCTTGGAGATGTGGTTCTCATGGTTGGGGATAGGACATGGAATCAGTCGCTAAATTATGAGGGCCTCTCCTTTCAATGTTGTTGCTTCTCTACTGGCCACTTAACCACAAATTGTTCTCTATTATGTTGTAAAGGTGCTGCCACATCCTGGAAGGATGCTAATGATGATCACCTGATTGTCTTGGTTTTTTGTTCTTCCTCTAATGACTCTTCATAGGATGATGATGACATCTCCCCTGATGATGTAATGCCTCTTGCTGCTAGTTTGGCCTCCTTAAGCCCCATGCATCCATCCCCACCTCTTGCTAGTGGTGTGGTCCCCTCTAGCCCCGTGGACACTTCTCCACCTATTTCTCTTGTTCTTCTCTATCCTTTGGTGGAAAATTGCCACTTGGTCAACATTTTGCTCCTTGTGCTAATAGTCTCAATAAGGGGATTTTCTCTCTTCCTCCCACTTATGATGGTGTTCCAAATGATAGTATTGCTTGGTATGTTGTTCATTGACAAAGGAGAGACCATTCTTCCTCCTCTTCCTAGAATATTCCCTTAGTTGTGGGTGAAATATCTCTGCACCCTTGATGTGGGTTACTAGTTATTTTGCTAGAGTGTTGTAACTAGTTTGTTATGGCCTTTGTTATTAGTGGTATGCTCTTGACTAATTATCAGTGGCTTGTTTGGCTTGTCTTTGTGTAGGGTCAACACCCTTATTTTGTTGATTTTATGATAAAAAATAATATAAATTTTGTAATCTTGAGTAAAGTTTTGGATAGTCTTAGAAGTGTTTTGAACTCCCTCAATTTTCTAAAGTAGCAAGAAGAGGTTGTGGATGAAAATTGCCAACTCAATATGTGCTTCCAATTGATCTCGAAGAATAGAATATATGCTGACAACACGAAGAATCAAGTTAGAACACAAAGTGACCTCTAACAAATCTTTTTATTCCAATTCAACAAACCTTTCAACATAAAATGATTTTATTACTCTAGTCTTAGAAGTATTTTGAACTCCCTTAATTTTCTAAAGTTACAAGAGGAGTTTATTGATGAAATTTGCCATCTCAACATGTGCTCCCAATTGATTTTGAAGAGTAGAGGATACATTATCAATCCGAAGAATCAAATTAGATCATAAAGTGACCTCTATCAAATCTTATTATTCCAATTTAACAAAACTTTCCACATAAAATAATTATATTACTTCATCTTTTAAACCCATTTTCATATTTAATTTATACAATTATATAACATTTTATAAGATTTCAAGCTTGATAAAACTAGACAACAATTTGGTTACTTTGTACACCAACAAAATGACTGGTTAGATTTAGGTCCTTACTACGTACAATAGCCAACATGATTGATAAGGTTGACAACACTATTTCTGAGAAAATTCAAGGCAACTTTAGGTAATTTTGTATGAGAATGTTTTAACATTCAATTAGAAGAGATGAAAGACAACTGGAATATTTTAAATTTATGAATAATTTATCAAATTTAAATATTATAGTTTTAGTATTAGATTGTTTAATTTTTGTATTTTCATACAATAAATATGTATTTATAATAGAATTTGTTTTAGTTAAACTGTCACAAGTTCATAGGTAAGCTATCACTAATAGGAGAAATCAACAATCAAAATCACTTAAGAATTTCAACCTGACTCAATCATCCCCACGAAATCTAATCATACCATATCCTCCCTAATTACTCTATAAATATTGATATTAAAAAATTGCACAATAAAAAAATGATCTTTTTCAATTAATAAACTATAATGATTAGGAAGAAAGAGAGTCAAAATCATTTAAGAGATCTAACCTATCTTCCTACATAACATAATCATACCATCCTCCTCCTCAATTAATCTATATTTTTTTATAAAAATGTAGCGTCGTAAATTGTACGCACTTGCTAGGGTGGTACAATTTCACACTTAGTTTAGCACCCGCCTTGGCGCATTTTGCATTTTGCATTGCATTTCCCCTTTAGCACTTAATTAGTCAAATTAATTAGGTCTAAGGTTCTATTTCATCATCTCCCACATCATAAAGTTGGGCCCTTTCATTAAAGTGTGCCCCTTTCATTTTATTCTTCCAATACATCATTTAATCAAAAACCCTAATTAAGTCCTATTTTGAACTTGGGGGCTTGATTTCGGGGGTCAAAACATCTCGAAATCAGCTGTAACTTCAGGATTCTCTCTAAAATCATCATATCTGACGGCCCTGAAAATTTGGTGAAAAGTTGTCGGGACCATGGCGCCCGGTGTGCACATGGTCCCAGACATTTTTCCCGAAATTTTAGGAGCGCGATCCAATCATAAAATAAAGCTTAACCCCAAGAAATTGGTGGGAGATTCAATCTCTAGGTCGGCCAAAAGTTGAAATTAAGACCTAGGGTTTCATACATAAGAGCTCTCTTTCTTCATTTGAAGGGATGGGAATTTTGGCTTTGGAGGACCTTCTATGCAGCGAAAGAGCAGATCTTTGAAGACTTCAATAACATTCAACATCCATCCATCAAGCATTCATCAATTTCATTCATTTAGGGCTTGGGAGACATTGAAGAACAATAGGAGATTACCGACTGAAGATTGGCTTGTACTCCTCCCTTGAGGGTTGGGTATGATTTCATGTTGTTTTCATGTCTTTGCATAAGCTTCAATATATCCTTTATTCATGCTTTAGATCACTTTGCATCTTGATTTAGAGCATTTACATTATCATTTACAAGCAATTAGGGTTTACTTTCTAGGTTGCTCTAGTTTGCTTTCTTGCATTTAAGGACCTTGCACACACACTAGGTCTGCACACACAATACATTTTACAATACAACTTGGCTATTCGTGGAGGTGGAAATCACCGAAGCGGGGGTTTGACTAAGGCAAAACCCTATATAGCCACCCATACCCTTTTCAGATATAAGTGCAGGTTTTGGGACTCGGACGACGCCGCAGGTTACAGATCCGGAAGAAGCAGACGGAGACCAAACTTCACACCAAATCTCAGAGAAAAAGACCAGGACAGGGGCGTGGGGTGCCCTGGTCCTACCAGGACAGGGGCACTGGCTGCCCTGGTCCCTGGGACAGGGGTGCTGGGTGCCCTAGTCCTTCTGACAGCAGTTTTCAGCATTTTTGACAACTTTGCAAAACAGCAGTTTCCGGAGCAGTTTCAGGGGCAGAATCAGGACAGTGGCGCCCGCGCCCCCGTCCCGAACATATTCAGTTAGATTTTAACTTCGGGTACGCATTTGCATTCTTGTCTTGTCCTTGTGTTTACAGCTTTCCATTGTTTAAGTTCAATTCTGCAATCTTGTTATTAGTTCATACTTGCACTTGGGGGTTAGGAATTGAACTTGCATCATTTTATCTTTCAATTACAACAAAGGAATAGAAACCCTAATAGGTAGCCCGTGGCTCTCTCTTTCACAAAAAGAAGTAGCCAATTATGTGATACCTCTAGGCTCTTTCGTATTCCACAAGTGTGTGGTTGAAAGTGAGATTAGGGCATGTTTGCTTAGTGTCACTTTTTCTCCCACACATTTTGGTGAACCCGACGTGAATCTATCATTGCTTCCTCTTGCATTGCATTTGTTAGATCTAGATCTAGATTTAGTGTGTTTTCATTTCATTTTCATTAAAAAGAAAAAAGAAAAAAAAAGAAAAAAAAAGTGTGTTTCTTTGCATTGTGTGTTTAAAATTTTATGCAATTTCAAAATGTCAGATTTTTATTTGCAAGATGTTCATATTTGTGATGATTATGAGTTAGATGAAGCTTTAGATGAATTTTTGAAACCTAAATATACCAAACCTTCATTTTACCAAAAACTCATAAACATTGTTACTATGCCATTTCGTTGTGATGAGAAAGATAAGTCGAATGATTCCTCTCAAGGGTACATTCCTATCAACTCTTCCACTAAATCTAGTAACATGGTTGTTTTCAATGATCCCCTCTATGAAGAGATATCTCCTTTTGAATCAAAAGATAAACCTTTTAATAGATATGATCATGCTTTGTTGAATGATGCCCTTGATGCCTTTGTGTCCCCTAAAAAACACTCCCTTCATGAGGATCCTTTTGTGCAAGAAGATGACATTATCCCTACATTTCCTAGTGATGGCCTTTCCTTTTCCAACAAAATTCCCACTAGAGATGATGAATTAATGGTAAATGCTTACCCTTCTCCTAAAGTTGGTCTTACCCATAAGCATCCCTTAGAGAAAGAAGATGAAATAATAAGCAATTTCCTTAATTCTCTCTCCCCTATTGAACATATTTTGAGGAAAGAGGATGAGTTTAACACATCTATTGATGCTCTCCCTCCTAAGGATGCAGAATTAATAAACAATGTTATCTCCTCTCCCGAAATTGACAATGCTTCAAACATTCCTTTCAACAACTTCACTATTTGGGATGAACCATTAGAAGAAGGTGTTGATTATTCTCTACCCTGTGAGAGAACCCTAGCCAAAGGGGATGAAGTCAAGATTAAAAACTCCCTTGAGAGTTTCTCACCTTCCTTGAATCTCAATTATTCTCCCTCTAAAAATAAAGCATCTCCCTCTCCTCAACTTGGTTCTACTCATATGGAAACCCTAGCTCAAAGCAAAACGGTTAACATCTCTTTCAAAGATCTCCCTCTCAAAAGTGAGACTTTAGAGAGTAATGTTGATCCTTCTCCTAGAGAGTTTATTCCCCATGTAGATCCTTTGATGATAGAGGATGATATGACCTTTCCTAGTATTACTCTTCCTACTAGAACATCAATGCCTACCCCTTGTCTCTCTCCTAAAATTGATTTAATCTGTGATAAGATTTTAGTGCAAGAGAAGACTATCAATAATTCTTCCAACACTTTTGTTCATTCCTCTAAACCATCCTCAATCAATTTGATACATGTGAATGAAACACCTAACAAACCTCTCTTCACTGTCCAAGGTGCTTGTCCTTCTCAAAATTCTCAACCTTTAAATAAGCCTATCTTAGTGGTTCAAGGTGGTTATGCTAATGATTCTTTTTGCACTCCTAAGAAACCGGTTATTACTGTGCAAGGAGGTTATTCCTCTAAGAGCCCTTATGAGTATGCTAAGCAATTGACTAGAGAGAGTTATCATGCAGTTGCCCATACTTATAATACTAGAAACAATAGGCAACCTAATCCTCCTCCAGTTATCCCAACTTCACTTCCTCCTTCCCAACCTATTCTTCCCCAAGCTCCACGTATTTCACAAGTTCTTGGTAAGGAATATGATCTCATAGAACAACTTAAAGCTACCCCTGCTAAGATATCCCTTTGGGATTTGATCCAAACTTCTTCCGCTCATCATGGAATGTTACAAGATGCCTTGAAAGATTTGAATGTTCCTCCACCTAATACATCTAGTAATATAGTGTCTTTGGTTAACTCTGTGATGAATCCTAAAACTCAAATTGTGTTTACTCAAGATGAGTTGCCTACTAGTGAAATTCAAAATCAATATGATCCCTTGATGATTGTAGTTATCATAAATGACACTGCTATAAGACGAACACTGGTAGATAATGGTTCTGGCCTTAATGTGTGTAGCATTAATCTATTGCATAAGATGAATGTGGATACATCCCTTATTGAGCCTAACTCTCGTCCCATTCGAGGCTTTGATAATGTGGCTAAGTCTTCATTAGGTATTATCACCTTACCCATCACAGTGGGACTCGTTACTTTGCCTACTCCTATCCATGTTATGTCAGGAAATCTAACATACAACTTGTTATTAGGGAGACCTTGGATTCACGGTATGCAAGCTGTCCCCTCTACATTGCATAGACAAGTTAAATTCATTTATAACAATAAGACATATACCTTGATAGGTGATACTAATTTCCAAGCTTGTTTGCAAACATCTAAGCCTTCCTCTTCTAGTAATGACTCTTTGAACAAGATACCTATGGATGAATCCTTACCCTCTGATAATCAAAATTCTTTGGATGAGTCTGAAGCTCCTGAAGAAGATCCTTCTCGACTTGAATATACGCATAAAAAGGCTTTTGATCCTGAGAAGGTTCTCGCAGATGACGATTGGGGATCTCTTGACTTTAATCCCACCTTTGTAGGTGAGTATAGGGTTCCTCCTAGAGAGTTTAAAGTTAAAAAGAAGGAAGAAACTAAAAATCAATCAATCTTACCTGAACCTATGAGCAATAATTTTGTGGCCGCTTCTCAAACTTCTTCTCCTCACACCTCTAAATATGAAGAGTTTGATTCTTTGTCTTATGAAAAACCACCTTCTCTTCCTGAAATGGCTGATTGTTATGGTCGTGGTTTTCGCATTTTTGCTAAGCATGGGTATCATGGAAATGGTTGTGGCGCTCATGAACAAGGGATAAAAGTTCCTCTAGAGACTAATTTTCACAATTATGCCTTTGGACTCGGCTATAATCCCTGCAAACGTACCAAAGCATCTAAAAGACCATCTCTCAATGTGAATGCTATATTTAGTAGTGATGATGATCTCACTTCAACTAAATCATCTTCTACTTCTATCAACTCTCATTCCCCTCATAAGGAAATCTTGGCAATGAACAAATCTCTTTATGAATCCCCTCAAATTTCTAAATCCACTTATGAATCTTTATCTCCTATTCATCATAAAGTCCTTTACTCTAGGGATAAGGCTCTAATAAATTACACTCATCCCTCTTCTAAGATTTCATGTGACTTTTCTTCTTCAATCTTTATCATTTTATACATGTTCTTGATCTCACTTATAGTTGAGCATTTAACATGTCATATTCAAATACCTCATTTAGTCTATCATGTCTTTAAATAACATTAATGGCTATTATGTTGCTCATCATTATGTGACATTGGTAGCTCATTTACTGGGGGCTCATTGTCATTCATGATGGTACAATTTCAAGTGCAATCATATTTTTTGAAGCAACATAATAGCCTAATTTTCTTGTTCCTATGGGGACAAGAATGATTTCATACATCTCTTCTTTTGCTTATGTCCAAATCTCTCCCTAGAAGATTGTGTAAGTCCTTCTCATTGTCCTTATCCTTGGGAGGCAATGATCTTTCCTTATTTTTATCTAAGGATCCACTTTTTCCTATTTTGTGGATGGTGTGGACTTTATTACTTGATGTTATGCCTTGTACGCATTTGTTGTTGTTTGTCCAAGGGTTCTCTCTTACAAGAGGTGTAAGTCCTTGACTACAACCTCTTTTGCACTTGGTAAAATACATCCATAATGAATTCACTCTCCTAATTGGGTTAAAAAGAGCGTCATCCTTCATTAAGAATCACTTTCACCTCGCAAAAGAAGGAAGTATTGCATTCTTATTCTCTTCTTTGTCTTATTCTAGAAGATGTTATATTTGTCTAAGACAATTTCTCTCAGGGATAGGTGTCTTTTGTACAAATATCTCTTCTCCTCTAAGGATCTCCTTTACACATACTACAAGATATCCCTTTTCAACTATCTTATCCTTGCTTAAGGAGTGCAGAACTCTCTTGCTTGGATCTATGACATTGTTGCATTTTTGGGGTATCTTCTTGTGTGATGAAGGTAGGTATCCTTGTTCTACTTTTCTTATGACATAAAACATTACACTTTTTGAGCAATGGGTCATTCTCGGAACCAGAGCGCAGACTCTTAGAGCGAGATGTCACGCTTTTGTACTATACATATACAGGTTGTAGCATACTCGGGCATAGACTCCTATGAGGTGCTTCTAACCTCCCTTACACACACATGCATGAGGTTGAGTGGAACTAGCGGCATAAGGCTAGACTTTCTCACTCTCCTCCCTTACATGGATCACCTAGACAGACTCTAGGGGCTAGTTTTCCATGTCCTTTTTCACATGGATCACCTAGACAAGATCTAGGGGCGAGAAGTTTGTGTTTTTCTCTCTCACTATTCTTCTCATGGATCACCAATGTGTGTATTCATGCTTTTTTTCCTTTCTTTTCTTCTCTTTGCATTTTGTTTCCATTTACATCCTTCATCTTGTGTTAGAGAACTCTCAAATCCTCACACTCTTTGTTGTGTTGGAATTGAGATTTAGTCCTCTTTCTTACCAAATGATTCTCCATTAGTTTTTGATCTCATATCAAATCTTCTTGTGAGCATTTGTCATCAATTTTCTTTAACAATTCGAAGTGGTAAACATGATACCCTGTTTCAACTCACTAAAATTAGCAAGCCGAAACAGGGGGGGCATATAGCTACCCTCGAATTTTCATCACCTTCCTTAGTAAGCATTAGGTGATTTTGTGATCTAACATGTGGTTTTGTAGGTTGTGGTTCCTAACTGTGTACTGCAGATACCGCTGGGGGCTTCGTTCGACAGACTTATGGATATATCCTTTTTCAAATAATGTTTACTTTTCTGTACTTTAGCTTGCATATGCACGTAGTGTTCATATGACCGCTAAAGTGGGGGCTAAATGTAGCGTCATAAATTGTACGCACTTGCTAGGGTGGTACAATTTCACACCTAGTTTAGCACCCGCCTTGGTGCATTTTGCATTTTGCATTGCATTTCCCCTTTAGCACTTAATTAGTCAAATTAATTAGGTCTAAGGTTCTATTTCATCATCTCCCACATCATAAAGTTGGGCCCTTTCATTAAAGTGTGCCCCTTTCATTTTATTCTTCCAATACATCATTTAATCAAAAACCCTAATTAGGTCCAATTTTGAACTTGGGGGCTTGATTTCGGGGGTCAAAACATCTCGAAATCAGCTGTAACTTTGGGATTCTCTCTAAAATCATCATATCCGACGGCCCTGAAAATTTGGTGAAAAGTTGTCGGGACCATGGCGCCCGACGTGCACATGGTCCTGGACATTTTTCCCGAAATTTTAGGAGCGCGATCCAATCATAAAATAAAGCTTAACCCCAAGAAATTGGTGGGAGATTCAATCTCTAGGTCGGCCAAAAGTTGAAATTAAGACCTAGGGTTTCATACATAAGAGCTCTCTTTCTTCATTTGAAGGGATGGGAATTTTGGCTTTGGAGGACCTTCTATGTAGCAAAAGAGCAGATCTTTGAAGACTTCAATAACATTCAACATCCATCCATCAAGCATTCATCAATTTCATTCATTTAGGGCTTGGGAGACATTGAAGAACAATAGGAGATTACCGACTGAAGATTGGCTTGTACTCCTCCCTTGAGGGTTGGGTATGATTTCATGTTGTTTTCATGTCTTTGCATAAGCTTCAATATATCCTTTATTCATGCTTTAGATCACTTTGCATCTTGATTTAGAGCATTTACATTATCATTTACAAGCAATTAGGGTTTACTTTCTAGGTTGCTCTAGTTTGCTTTCTTGCATTTAAGGACCTTGCACACACACTAGGTCTGCACACACAATACATTTTACAATACAACTTGGCTATTCGTGGAGGTGGAAATCACCGAAGCGAGGGTTTGACTAAGGCAAAACCCTATATAGCCGCCCATACCCTTTTCAGATATAAGTGCAGGTTTTGGGACTCGGACGACGCCGTAGGTTACAGATCCGGAAGAAGTAGACGGAGACCGAACTTCACACCAAATCTCAGAGCAAAAGACCAGGACAGGGGCGTGGGGCACCCTGGTCCTGCCAGGACAGGGGCGCTGGGCGCCCTGGTCCCTGGGACAGGGGCGCTGGGCGCCCTAGTCCTTCTGACAACAGTTTTCAGCATTTTTGACAACTTTGCAAAACAACAGTTTTCAGAGCAGTTTCAGGGGCAGAATCAGGACAGTGGCACCCGCGCCCCCATCCCGAACATTTTCAGTCAGATTTTAACTCCGGGTACGCATTTGCATTCTTGTCTTGTCCTTGTGTTTACAACTTTCCATTGTTTAAGTTCAATTCTGCAATCTTGTTATTAGTTCATACTTGCACTTTGGGGTTAGGAATTGAACTTGCATCATTTTATCTTTCAATTACAACAAAGGAATAGAAACCCTAATAGGTAGCCTGTGGCTCTCTCTTTCACAAAAAGAAGTAGCCAATTGTGTGATACCTCTAGGCTCTTTTGTATTCCACAAGTGTGTGGTTGAAAGTGAGATTAGGGCATGTTTGCTTAGTGTCACTTTTTCTCCCACACAAAAAATATACAATTAATATAAAAGAAATTGTTATTTCCCATCCAAGAAGCTGTCACCCTTAATTAGAAGAATATATGATTAAGAAAGAAATGGATGCAAACATATAAAGAATCATGCATTTCATTTGACTGTTACACTGTTACTTATTTTTAGTGGTACTAAAAAATAAGAAAACTTGTTTAAGAATCACACGTCACTTGTTTAAAGAGTTGTAATAAAATGCCACATTTTTGGTAGATTCAATGTTCTTTTTGTTCTCATTTTATTTCATATAATTCTTCAATTGAACTTTTGTGGTTTTTTTCCTTTTTGCTTTATTTTTATTTTTAAATGTATTCGTCCTTATAATTTTATTGTACCTGTGGGCATAATCAATCAAGTATTGAAAATATGAGTTGATGTGTTGTTGTGGTTGTCATTGATGTCAAACTTGTTGTTCCATTTTGGTTTGGAACGTCTGTGGTGCAGAGTTATCTTGTTGTGTTGGTTGTTCCGGAAGTGCTTGGGTCTGGAATCTGTTGTTGGTGGTGAATATAATTATTGTCTTCATTGGATATAGTTTCGATGTCATGGATATATTGGTTTAGAGGTTCAAAAACATCCTTGTGTTCTTCAGGTGTTGTGGTATTGTTCATTGTTGGTTGTGAGATTCTATGTTTGACCTATCCTTAGGTCTGGATATGATTTGTAGAAGCGTGTTTGATGTTTCATGGGTCTCACCATAGCATGTGGAGATCCAAAATTAATTTATTTGCTTTGGAGAGTATGTTTTGATCAATACTTGCTTATATGGTTGCGTAGTGTGTGGATATGTTGTTGGTTTGGTTCCGGTGATTGCGGATTAGTGAATTAATCTTTGGAAGATGTTTTTTGGTCCTCTCTTTCTCCTAGAGTGGATCAACGTGTGTGTTTTTGGTTCGAAAAGTATATTTTTGTTTTAGGCTGACTTGTTTTATGCTTTGATGATCTATATTGTGTATAAGGCATTTGAATGTTTGAGTTAGTGGCAATTGGAATGAGAGAGAGAGTATAGATGATGTGATGAAGTGAAAAGATTAAAGGAAGTGTGTGCAACGGAGAAGAGTTGTGTTCGAATGATATGTAAGTTGTGTTGTGACTGTGACAAAGAGTTGAGATAGAGTATTGGTAGTTGAGATCAGATTTGTGCATGTTGATGTTGGTCGCTTGATGCAGAGTTCAAGGACAACTTCATGAGATCGGGAGATCTTTCTTTTCATATTATTTTTATGTATCTTGTCCTGAGTGCAGTTAGCTTCAAGTTTTGCAAGTCCTCTTTGTATCTTGTCTCATGAGCAGTTAGGCTTGGTTTACAAGTCCAAAGCAATGAGCTCTACCTTTGTAATCATTTTATATATAGTGGATATATTCTTGTGGGTTAACTCCCACGTGGTTTTTCCCTATTTGGGTTTTCCACTTATAAATCTTGGTATTCACATGTTGGATATGTGTTGTTCATTAATTGTTTATGTGTTGTTGTAATTGTTTATTTAGACTGATTCACCCCCCCTCTCAGTCTTGCCTTAGGCTCAAAGTCAATATACTAGTAGAACACACAAGAAGGTTGGCTTAAAGGTGGCAAATATTTCCACTTCAATGCATGTTTTTTTTTAGTATATTAAAAATAGAAAAATAGAATTTTTTTTAAACAAAAAAATTGAGCCATTTAAATCGAGCAAAAAACTATAGCCCAGGATTCGTTCAACAATAGCATGTTTGAATTTTGGTTTTACTAGAAATTGAGGTTTCATATTAACCAACAGAAGGATCAATTTTAAAGAAGAAAAAAGAACTTGGTGTGTTGTTACCTGGAATTTTTTTGAGCAACATTTCTTTTTTCATTTTGTGCCTTCAACAACATTGACTTTATATTAGATTATTTAAGATATATAAGTTTTTTTTTTATAAATAATGTTAAATAATATAATTTTTCTTTTAATTTAATGCTTTTAATTTGAAGTGTGTATTTTAACAATCAAACAATTTTTAAAATTCTTAAAATTCGTTCAGGTTTTTTTTTGTAATCATTTTTGAGAGGAAATCCCCATTACTAAAGATTTCATTTTGGTTCTCTTTATCATTGACTAGTAATGAAAAAAATAAAAAAATTCAACATGAACAATCCATATAGGCTTCGAGGAAGATCAAACAAGTTCACTATATATATATAGACACACACACACATATACATACATACATACATACATACATACATACATACATGGACATGCACATGCACATGCACACACACACACACACACACACACACACACACACACACACACACACACACACACACACACACACATCTATGTCTATGTCTATGTCTATGTCTATGTATATGCAAACACACACATAGTGTGTTTTTAAACTTTAGATTTTTAAGCTTAAATTTGTAATTTTTCTATAGATATGATAACTTCTACTTTTAAGATTCTTTATTATTTTAGAAAAATTGAATAAATCCCTTCTTTTACTTCTTTCAATGTATATAACTCTTTATTTTAAGTTATATAAATCTATCATTATAATTTGGGTCTATTTGATTAATATAGATCACATATAAGATGTCATCAAGATGATTAAAAGTATAAGAAATATTCTTGAACTTAAAACATCATCATGTCCATACAACTAAAATAATAAGAGATGGAGTTAAATGGTAAAAGAAGGAAAAATTATTGATATTTTATCATATTATAAAATATTAAAAAATCATTATGAATGATAATAAAAAGTCAAGATGACATGTAAGAGAACTATAATCAAAACAATCTATTTTTTTATAAAATAAGGCAACTCACATAAATCATTATTATTAGTATACTCCTGGCAACATGGATCATGTAATGAAGATGAATTAGATTTAAGAAGTAATGAATCTAATTCAACATGTAATAACTCTTAAAGAGAAATTATACTATCATGTAATATACAACACAATGAATCGTAAATAAATACATAAGTTATTGTACTATATTGTCATAATGCATGATATTATATAATATATCACAAGACAAAGAATACTATAAATAACTAAATATTGAAAAGAATATGTAAGATAATGATAGGGTTATGGTTAGGGTCTAATATCTAAAAATGGCATTGACTTAATCAAATTTGAGCTTAGCCTCTTGGGATAACAAGACAAAATGAATAGAAGATGGGGGAGGTAAAAATGGTTTACATTGCAAAATGAACAGCCAATTAACCTATGAAATTCCATTCTAATGAAGCGCCATATAGAATATTTTCTTTAGTGCTATTAAAGAATTTTTAATGGTTTTTAATTTATTTTTGAAAGAAAATAAAAATAGCATAGATATATTGTTGAAAGCAATCATGCATTTATTTAATTAAATAAATGCACTATGGAGAACTAGCTTAAGCATAGAAACCATAATTGAATTGTAATCATTCTTGAACCCTGTTGCTAACCCTACTAGTAACCATAATCAATAATTATAATTAAATTATAATAATAATTGAGTCATAACCCTAATCATATAGTGACTAAACTCTTATCTTAATTCTAACCCTAAGTCTAATTGAGCCCTAACCCTAAAAGTAAATCAAATTAAACCCTAAAAGAAAACCAAATTAAACCCTAAACCTAAAAATAATTAACCTCTAAACCAAATCAAAACCTAATCTTAAACCTAAACCAAATTTTACCACAACCCTAATTGCAAAACAAATTGTAAATTTGAACCTTGACCCTAGACCATATCAATCCTTAATCCTAAAACTAAACCAAATTGAACCCTAATCCCATTTAAGAAAATTCGACATTAAATCAAATTGAACCTTAATCCTATTACTAAAACAAATTGAACGTTAATCTAAACCAAATGGAATCCTAATTCTAAAACTAAACCAAACTGAATCCCAACCCTAAAACTAAACCAAATCACAGTTTTTATTTAAAAATTTGAGCTTTGTGACATATATCAATAATTGCAATTAGGATCAGGGTTAGGGTTTAATTGAGGTTAGTGTTAGAGTTTAATTATAATTATCACTTGCATGAGGATTTAATTTGGGTTAGGGTTTAATTAGAATTAAGGTACGTGTTTAGTTGGGATTCAAGTATAAATAATGTTTAATTTAGACTAAGGTTCTTCAAGAAATCCAACCCAAGCCTTAATTTTATCTCTAACCTTCACCTTCATCCTAACCCTATTTATATCTCAAACCCTAACCCTAGCCCTAATCCAAATTATACCTCTTAACCTAGCCCTAATATTAATCCTAAACATCACCTTAAACATAATCCAAATCTTAACCTTAATTTTATCTCTATGCCTAACCCTAACTTTATCCTTAATCATGACCCTAGCCTTAGCCTCAACCACATCCCTAAACCAAACTCTAATCTTAACCCTAACCCTAGAGTTTATCTCTAACGATAAGCCTAACCTTATTCTTAACCTAAACTTTAACCCTAACCCTAATCTTAACCCTATTCCTTATCTTAAACCTAATTCTATCTCTAAGCATAACACTTAAAACTAATCCTAACTCAAAGCCTTACACTAACCCTAACTATAATTATATTATTAAACCTCACCCTAATTATAATTTTCTATCTCTAACCCTAGCCATAACTCTAAACCTTAACCAGATTCTATCTCTAACTATAATTAAAACCCTGACCATAAACCTAATTCATCTTTAAACCTAACCCCAACCAGGTAACTATAATTATAACCCAACCCTAATCTTAATCCTAACCTTAACCGTAGCCCTAACCCTAATCCTAACCGTAACCTTAATTCTAACTCTAACCCTAATCCTACCCCTAACCTTAATTTTATTTGGAAGTCTAAGATAAAACTTGGGGTTAAGGTTAGGGTTCAATAAGGCTTAGGGTTAAGGTAGGGTTATGGTTCAATTAGGATTAGGCTTTGATTATGGTTACATTTACTAAGGGTTAAGGTTCTATAAAAGAGCTTGGAGTTACTGTCAAGGTCAATGATATTGTTAAGATAAGGATTAAGGTTAGGGTTATAAGATGTGTAATGCCCCGCTAGGGAACCCCAAAGTAATAACAACTAATAACTTAAATACATAGCAAATAAATTTTTATTTTATTTTTTTTAAATGAAACATAACACATCAACCATCATTAACTCAATACAACACTAAGTAAACAAAGTACACCACTTAGAAGAAATCATAACAATATTTAGCAAAAGACAATCACATCACATAATAGAACTCTAAGGGTTCCCTAATGTCACTACTAAGCAACACTCACTATCATATGTTAACCATATAACTTATCACATAAAGATATATACTAAGTTAATTTTCAAACACCAAATAAAATATTCCTACGATAAGTTTCATTAAGAAAGAAGAAAATATATGTAATTCACATAATTACATTTACTTGCAAGATATCCATTGTTACCAATGCATCTATTACTAAAGTCCCATTACAAACTTTCCTCTCGGGACAATAAAAAAATATCTTTTACAGTTACCAATATAAATAAATAGTTACATGATCTTTTACATCACTTTTGTAAGATACATTTCAAATAACAATATAATGGTAAATCATCTCACAACTGAAACATGATGATACTAAAAAATAAAAGGGAGAGAACCATCCAGCCTCACACGAGCAAGTCCACCAAAATATTCCCAATGGGTGAAAAAGAAATGCCACCCAATCATGTGGAACCCGTAGGTCCACCCCGCATGCTAGGAGATAGACACAAGGCCCCAAACAACATACAAGAAGCCTAGAGATATCATAAACAACCAAATTCACAACCAAGACACATAAACACCACTTCTCAAGACAAGAAGATAAAGATAACAACCAAAGATTACCAAAACATAAATACATAAAGTACAGAACTCCAAGAGATAGATTACAAACAAAATCTTCAAAAGAACTCTAAAAAGACTTCCCAAATAAGAATATCAACCAAAAATCTCCAAAAGGACTCCTAGAGGATTCCACAAACAATCGGTTCAATAGGATACTAGGATACATAAGGTGAGAGTGTCATCGCATAGCCTCTCATGGGTTATCTTGGTAATTTGACTCCTCTTCTAACTCTAGACCTTGGCCCCCATGGAAAACTCATGTGAACCATACAATCCTTTCGTGGGGACAAGGTATTCCACAATCAAGCCAGCTCAATGTCTCAACAAATGGATATGCCTTCCCAATCTCATCCCACGAGGTTGTGAGTGAGACACAATATTATCTTATTAGTGTGTGTAAAACCCAAATAAACCCCATCCTAAAATTTAGTTAATGTTATCACTTTTTAATCCATTCATCTATGGATTATCCTAGCAGCCACTTAGGGCCTCGATCCCCATAGTGAGCCACTCTCCCTTGATGCACCTACATATCCTATACTCTGTGGCTCAACACAAACATCATGAATCATCAAATAACCAAATAGGAACATAAAGGATCCATACACATGCATAGATATGACATTCTGCAAATAGGACTTCCATACATAGACTATTCACAAGGTCAAGTCTTGAAAACTGAGTCATAATCCCAAAACAATTGTTCTTCTTCACAAGCCAAAATAGGAAAGGACATATGAACACCAATCCACCAAAAATAATACCAATCAGATCCAAAAATACATGAATAACAAGGCACAATTCCAAAACAAGCCTTTGGAAGAAAACAAGATTCGAAACGTAATCAACGACAAATTTAGAACCCAAAACAATGATTCTGTACATATGAGCATTAAAAGACTCCAAAGAAAAAATATGATTCAAACCCATTTGAGAAGGGACTAATAACCTTCTAAAAACACTAATAGATCAAGCACAAGGATTCATACATGAATTTCAAATAAGTATTAAGAAAAATCGAGGAAATAAAACGCTAATTTCCTATACTTGATTTTGGCAAAACTCAATCTTTAAAAAACATAAATTAAATAACCAATTTAAAATAGTAAATATATTCAATAACACATCCCCAAATCCCTCTAATAATCCATTAATCGATATTACAAATTAAATGAAATTAAAATTGGGAAATAGGGACCTACTTGGAAAACCTGTCAAGAAAGATAAAGAAGAGAATAGATTTGTAGACGAATTCTGAACCACAAATCTTTCTTCACTTAAAAATAAAATATTAACAAGCAATCTCAAGGAAACCAATCCATGTTCCAAAGCAAATTGAGAAAACAAACTTCAATCCACTCTGAAAAGCTGCAAACCCTCTTCCAAATCCACCACATAAAAATCCCTTTGAAAATTCTTCTGAAAATTCCAATTATAATTCTTCTCAAAAACTTCATAAAAAGACACCTCAAAATAATTCTCATAAATAATAAATTAAAATCAATTATCACCTAAATAAAGCTCACAAAATTATGCACATAAAAACCCTAATTCGAAAATTATAAAAATAACATTAAATAAATAATATTAAATTAATTACCAAAATCCTCTTAAAACAATTAAACAATAATAAATAAATATTAAATCACCAATCACAAATCCCCTCAAAATAAATAACTCTTTCTTCACAACCAAGAAATAATAAATAATTAATTTCAATTAAAATATAATAATCCACTAAAATAGAACTAATGGTTACACCCACTTAAATAGATAATAATTTAATAAAATAATAGAAATAAATAAACAATAATTCATTCAAGAATAATAACCACAAATAATAAATCATTTAAAAAAAATTAAACAATAAATAATAATAATTTATTTCCACAATTAATAAATAATTCTCACAATAAATAACTAGTTCTACATAAATAATAAAACAATAATTTGTAAAATAATAAAATAATAAATGATAAATTATTTAAAAGTAATAAATCACTCAAAAAGAATAAATAATAAATAATTAATTTCCACTCAAAAAGAATAATAAAATAATAAATCATTTCAAATCACAAATAATACAATAACAAATCATAATAAATAATTCCCACCATAAAATAATTAATTTTAAATTAAATACAATTATCCATAATAATAGATCAATTAGTCCCACCAAGGAAGAACAATTAGTTCCACCAATAAAAAGCAAGTAGTTCCACCAATAATAAAATAAAATATATTTCTCACTAAAAATAATCCCCACAATAAAAATACCACATTCACAATAATAAATAATAAAAATTAATCATATAATAAATAATAAATAATAAATAATAAATAATAAATAATAAATAATAAATAATAAATAATAAATAATAAATAGTAAATAATAAATAATAAATAATAAATAATAAATAATAAATAATAATTAATAAATAATAATTAATAAATAATAAATAATAAATCATTTAAATACTAAATCATTTATTGAATAATATCCAGTAATAAAAATATATTTATTAAATCAAAGTTATTAATTAAAATTTATTAATTTAATTTACAACACATAGGCTATAATTAATATTAATAATTAGAATAACATAAAATCCAACACACTCAAATAAACCATAAAATAATGCCAACATCAAAACAAGACTAGGTTTAATTGTCCCTAGCTTAGGACAATTGGGTAATCAGATACCGTCCACATGACAAATCTAACAGAATAGAATAAAAACTAGGTTTAATTGTCCCTAGCTTAGGACAATGGCTATGGCTAGATACATTTTGGGCCCTGTACTATCTCTTGTACAACCATTGGGAATTAAAGACATGCTCAGACCTATAAAACCAGATGGAGTCAATGTTTGGTACTTGCAATCCTGCACCAAAACATGTTGTCTACACACACACACACACACATAACTCCATCCAGTGAAAGGAAATCGTGATGTCGTATGGAGCTTACGAATGAGTAATATAGAATCATTCCTTTCACCCTACCCCAAGCAAACAATACAATAAGATTTATTCTAAAAATAACATTTATAGTCAACATTCACATGTTGCTAAAATAGAAAATACTAAAAATAGAAAGTTTGTCCAAATGCAAAATTAGGCCAATTGGAGACACAATAATTTGCTAATTTTTTTTTACTAAAAATAGTAAGTTCTTGAAAAACACCCAAATTTCATTGGTAGGCACTTTAAAAGATTTCCTTTTCTACACCTGATCATCGATTAACATCTTATAAAACATCACAATAAATCACCAATATAAATAATCCAAATCACAAGTATAACGTCGCTAACATCAATATATTTACCTCAAATGAAATATGATAGTAATCATATCCAGAAACATGTGATCATAAATTAGTCTAATAACATGAATCACATGAATGTATCCATACACATAAAGCAACGGAATAAACCAAACATAATGAGTCAGACATAATCCTACAAGTCAAAGCAACAAGTCTCAGATGCAAGGCATGGAGAGGCACTACAAGATGAAGCTTTAGGTCAAGGTTAGGGCCAAGAAAACTAATAATATAGTATTTTATTAGTATTAAATAGGGTTAGGAAAAACTATTGTTAGGATTCAAATAGGGTTAGGGTTATACTTCAAGTAGGGTTAAGGTTGGTTTAATGTGGAGAAATGGGGTTCACTAGCTTGTATGGGAAAACTAGGAAGCTTAGGCCTATTTACAATTTAATTACTTTATTTAGTGTTGTAAATTGTCACCAATCCAATTTATACCTCATGTTTGGTCTCCCACTTTAGCGTGTCCTATCCCCATCCCCTCTCTAGGTTTGATTTGACCTCATTCTCCAACTTTGATGTCATGAACACCCCTTGGTGGATTCCATTGTGAGATACCCTTCTCTATGACACTGTATTTTGGCCTTGTTTGTAGAGAAACTTGCCCTGGTCTGGACCATGTGCCATAAAATACCATGGTCCCTCTCAAAGGGGTCCCAATTTAAAATAGGGCAAGTGTTATATCTCCCCGATGGATTTTGATCCCTGTGGCTACACATGACCATTAGAGGTCGGCCTAATCAATAATTTACCTAGGGAATCCTATATAAAGACATCTTATCAATTCATTTTAACCTAGAGGAAGCAATGCAAAGAACAAGCATACCCTAAAATTCATGCATTCGTCAAACATTTGTCATCAAGCATTTTCAAAGACCTTCAAAGTTGCATATTCATCATTCAAGCATTATGGAGAGAATTTACATCAATCTTCATGCAAGGACGTGTGTCTGATTATGGTTTTTTCACGTTCATGTGTTTGTCATGCTCTTACATATAACATTTGTGATTACATTGAAAGAGCATTGCGTCATCATAAATAATTGCAGATCTGAGGTATATCTATTTAGTATTTATTTCTGTATTTGTATTATTTTATTCAAGGTTAGTTCCTCAATCGAGGTTTGACTTAGGCAAACCCCTATTCCCAATATATTTTCCTTTCTTTCTATGTGTAGGAAACAGGTGCAGAGTTGTACTTGGGAAATTTGACAGAGTCAATAATGACCAATAGGTCAACTTTTGATGGTGAAAAATTCAGAGGACCGTGGTGAATTGATACTACCTAGTCTCAAAAAATTAGGTTGAACTTCTGAGCATGAGTTCTAGACATCTATAACTTACCGTTTCTGCCGAATCACGTCAATTATCACATATTTTACCCTAGTCACCAACAATCAATCAATACAACTTGGAAAGAGGGAAACAAACCCTTACAATTGAATCTAATAAAAAATCTCATCCTTTCCTTAACTGGATCGAGGTTAGATCTATTAGGCTCACCCCTCGTTCCCCTTGTTTTGGTCAATTTGGTATTGTTTGTGGTTTTATCATTGAAGCCCTAATTTCCAAATTTGTACCATTACACTTTAAGAGAGAATGATTTACTTAGCCCAAGATGTTCTTAGGCACAAGGTGAATTTAATGGTCCCTCTTGGGGGTACATGAAAGGTGACTCTGAAATTTAGGAAGAGGAATGCAAAATTGGGTGAAAAGATGACCTTTTGTGTGCATAAAAAATAGTGAACTCAGACTAATTTTGAAAGAAAATCTAGCAGAGCAGACTGTAACCAACCCACAGAATAAATCTCAGGAAAAATTGAAGGGAGCAAGGTGCCCAACTTGACCTGCTCCTGGGATTGAGGTTCCCTACTCGACCTGCTCCCAACAATTTCAACTTCGATGATTGTAGACTGTAGATCTCCACCTACTTGCCTTGTGCTTGTTTCTGTGGGTTCCTCACTTGTTCCTGCACACAGAAAGGAGAGGAAAAGATGGGTTGAAAGGGGTTTTCCTAAGTCAAACCCCAGCTTTGGAATCAACCTTGAAATTGAATTGAAATGTACTTGAAAGGAAAGCATGTTGATATGTAGCAGAGGCTAGATCTGAGAATGAAATGTCTTATACCTTGATGATGAAAATTCTTCTTTTAAGATGATAATAAACATTGATGCAATAATGTGACTCCACAAAATACCTAAAAGGACATCATAAAAGATACGCTTGCATGAAGGTTGTTGAAGGTTGCTACAATGAAGAATATGGTGGGATGAAATGCCTTGAATGTTTGAATTGAATTTCTTCCTTGTTCTATTCTCATGTTCATTCACGTTATTAGTTCGCAATTACCTAAAATTAGAGAGGATAACTTGCTTATACATCTCTCCTAATAATTTTGAGGGGCAAAACTCGAAGTAGGCCGACATGGGCAAATATTTCCTACTCAACCAAGTTGGCCATTAATTGGTTTGAATTTAGGCCTAAATATTGGGGAGTGGGGTGCCCTGATTGGCTCGCACCTAGGAGCAAAGTACCTTGATCGGCCCGCTATTGTGAATAGGTCACCCTAAGCGCCTTGTGTCCTCTAATGTGGCCCCAAATTGGGACCTAAGGTCCAAAATGGGAAGGAGAAGCTAGAATGAGATGTGGATTTGAGTTGGGATGAACAAGATTGGATCCGAGAGGGCATACATGCTAAAATAGGGCCTAAATGAGAAACAAATCGCATAGGGATGTAGTTTACGATGCTACATGTATCCCTCACTTTAGTGAGAGTATGAGCCCACACACATATGATATAGTAGAAGAAAGAGAAAGAGAGAGAGGCATTGAGAAATCCTGCAAAGAGGTAAGACATCACTAAGTTCAAGGGAACAAGTCCCCAAACTAAGGATCCTAACTCATACAGCCACATGCAAGGACATAAAAACATACAAAAGGGGTTGGTACTAAAAACAAAGGCTCCAAGTTAACTAGTTGAAGAGACCTCGATAATCAAAATGTTTCAACCACTAATATCACCCTCAAAATGCTATTGCAAGAGCACAAGTGGTTGCCTGGAAAGAGTTAGAGAACACATCAAATATGAGACAAGACTCTATGGTCCAATCAACTAGTAAAGTATGCTATGGGATCATAGAGGAGAGAGAAGGAGAGCATGGATTCCATAGGCTAGCAAGATGTGTTATGTTAGGTGATCCATGAAAAAGGAAGAAAGAGTGGAAAATAGTCTAGCAAGTTGTGTTATGCTAGTTCCACTCATACCAAGAGATTTTGGTGCAAAGGGAGAGTTGAATAGTCTAGCAAGTTGTGTTATGCTAGTCAACATATCTCAAGGATAACCAAGGAAAGCATTGTCTTCAAGGAAATATGCCAAAACAGTGCAAAAAGATAACCAAGAAAAGCGTTATCTCCAAGGAAATTTGCTAAAAATAGGGCAAAAGGATAACCAATAAAAGCATTATCTCTAAGGAAATCCACAAAAAGTGGTGCAAAAGGATAACAAAGGAAATAATTGTCTCCAAGGAAATCCACAAAAAATGGTGTAAAAGGATAACCAAGGAGAGCATTGTCTCCAAGTAAATCCACTAAAAATGGGACAAAAAGGATAACCAAGGAAAGCATTGTCCCTAAGGAAAACCACTAAAAACGATGTGAAAGGATAACCAAGGAAAGCATTGTCTCCAAGGAAATTCACTATAAATGGTGCAAAAGGATAACCAAGGAAAGAATTGTCCCCTAGGAAATCCACAATATAATACACAAGGAGGTTGCATATATGTCCCATCCTTAAGATGGCAATGTAGAGCTATGATGACATCTTAAGGAAAATAAAAACAAGGAAACACGCCTTCAATTACCAAGGAGATATCCTTCAATAGAACCCTAGCCAAAGAGGCATAATTGTTGTGAGCCAAGGAAGAGATAATTATGAGATATCTTGCAATAAGTGTAAAGGGGTGCTTTTGAGGGATACACAAGAAGAAGGGCGAAGAGATATTTTGTCAAAGACATCTACCTCTAAGAGGAGATCTTGAACAAAAATAACATCACTGACTAAAAGAAAGGAAGGAGAACAAGAATTCAAACCTTCCTCCCACTGCTAGGTAAAGGGACTCTTGATGAAGGATAACAAAATTTTTGGCTCCAAGTGAGGGATTTTAAAAAAATAGACATACATCGTCAAGCGAGGAAGAGGTTGTACCCAAGGATACACAACTCTTGCATAAGAGAGAATCCTTGAGAAAACAATAAATTCCACATAATAAATGACATCGTTCATAAGAAAATACCACCAACCAAGGAAAAAATGGATCCTTAGAAACAATAAAAGATAAAATCCTTGCCCTCCAAGTGTGAAGGTCAAGGAAAAGGAGCTATTGCATTTCTCATAAAATAAGATTGAAAATGAAATCATAACACTATGCAAAACAAAGAGTCCCCTAAAAGGAAAACTACTAAGATTACATGGTGTAGAGCAACATAATAGGCAAAGGGGGTTGCTAAGGCATGGACTCTTTACCAAGAAAAAGAATAAGATCAGCTATGAGAGTAATACAAGCTTTATCATATTGGTCTTGAACAAATTTTTTAAAGGTTTTACAATTTCCAAGAGATTAGAAGAGCTATGATGAAAGAGACAATGCACATCATCATCTTTGTTCTTATAATTATTGCTATATTTCATGAAAGGAAAAATAAAATTCTTATCATACTTCAACTCCAAAAGATTCTTGTGGCTAGTTTTTCTTGATTTTTAAAATGGATCGGTCTTCTCTCTTGAGATGTGGGGCAAGATATACTAGTTGAAGAAGAAGGATTGTTTTCTTGTGGTAAATAGATTGGTAAGGAAGGAGGGGGATTATTTGATGAAGAAGCATGTTTAGATGGACGATAGTTTCTATGTTTAGCAAAGTGCTCCTTAAGCATTTAAACCTTACGAATATCATCCATGGATGTTGATGAATTGGGATATCCTAAACCTTTTGTAGTAGATTGTGAGGGAACACCTATAGGGATCTTAATTCCTTGTTTGTGCTTTCCAAGTCCTTGTTCTCTATAGCCTTGTTTTGAAATCATATTGTAGCCAACCTCATAGGGTTTTTTTAATTGTGAAGGAGAAGGGCTTTGATTGTGAATTTCCTTAAAATTTATTGTGTAAGGATAAGGTGAAGGGTTAAAAGGGTGAGTAGATGAAGAATGAATATCCTTTGTAGGGAGACTATCCTTTCTATCATCATTATTCCTATCCTCTTTTGTAGGTTTGGAAGGAGGTTCATCTAAATCCTCATATTTACTTAATGTAATGTTAGGAGATAGATCATGAATGAAGTGCATAAAATCATCTTGTTTTACAATATTTTTATGACAAAGATAAGATGCGGGAGAATAGGGAGGCTCTAGAGTGATTGAAGTGGTTAAATGCTTAGCTTGTCCCTTTTGCACCAAGCTATCCTTGTGAGGAGAGGGTCTTGGAGTATGTACTATAGCTTCATTAACAAAATTTAACCCAAGGAAGATATGTGTGTTGCTTGTTTCAATGTCATCTCTAGGATTATTAGTTTCTACAAAAGCTCTTATGTGATCTACATATGCTATGCATTTTCTTGATAATATCATCATAAAACAACATACAAAATGGGTAAAAGATTTGAGAAATGATTTGCAAGTAGGAAATATCTTTGAAATTCTAATGAGGTCATATGTAAGAGTACTATAAATGAAAATAAGCACCATGAAGTGAAAGAAACCATTATCGAACACATTATTTTGATAAATGTAACTAAGAAGCAATGTAATCACATGTGAAATAGAAAAACAATTGGAATCATTGAATTACATTATGAATAATGTAATACACCCAAATCAAATTTGAAAATCCAAAGATGGAGAGTATAGGACACGACGGGTTCACCAAAATGTAATGTGGGGAAATAGGGTTCACTAGCTTGTATGGGCAATCTAAGAAGCTCAGGCCTATTTTTGCTTTAATTACTTTGAGAGGAAGAATGATCCACTTGGCACAATATGTTCTTAGGAACAAGGTGAATTTAGTGATCCCTCGTGGGGGTATTTGAAATTTGACTCTACAATTTAGGAAGAGGGATCCAAAACAAGATGAAAATATGACTTTTTGTGTGCATAGGAAAACAATAAACTGGTAGACTGATTCTAGAAGAAATCCAACAGAGCATATTGTGATCAACTTGTAGAAAAAATCTCAAGCAAAATTGGAGGGAGCAAGGTGCCCAATTGGACCTTTTCTCAGGATTAAGGTTCCCTACTCGACTTACTCTTAGTAGTTTCGAGACAAATTGCAAATTGTAGATCTCCACCTATTTGCTCTATACCAATTTTCATGGGTTTTTTCACTTGTTCTTGCACAAAAAAAATAGGGAAAGTTTTTGGTAGAAAGGGGTTTACCTATGTCAAACCTCGATTTTGGAATCAATCTTGAAATTGAATTGAAATGTACTCGAAAGGAAAGCATGTCGATATGTACCAGAGGCTAGATCTAAGAATGAAATGTCTTATACCTTAATGATGCAAATGCTTCTTTTAAGACGATCACAAATATTGATGCAATAGAATGACTCCATAAAAGACCTAAAAGGACATCATAAAAGACATGCTTGCATGAAGGTTGTTGAAGGTTGTCAAAATGAAGAATATGGTGGGATGAAATGTTTTGAATGCTTGGATTGAATTGATTCCTTGTTCTATTCTTATATTCATTCGCGTTCTTATTTCGTGATTACTTAAAATGAGGGAGGATACCTTGCTTATATACCTCTCCCAAGAATTTACGGGGTGCAAGATTTGGAGCAGGCCGACAGGGGCAAAGATTTATGGCTTAATCAAGTTGACCGTTAAGTGGTTTGAATTTGGGCTCAAACATTGGGGAGTGGGGCACCCTGATTGGCTTGCTCTCAGGAGCCAGGCATCTTGATTGGCCCACCCTAGGCACCCTGCTTCCTCCAATGTGGCCCCAAATTAAGACTTGAGGTCCAAAATGGGAAGGAGAAGGTGGAATGAGATATGGAATTGAGTTGGGATGAACATGACCAAATGCGAGAGGCCATATGTGCTAAAATATGGCCTAGCTGAGCAAGAATTGCATAGAGATGCAATTTGCGATGCTATAATTAGAATTAGAATTAGGTTAAATTAGGTTTAGGGTTTAATTAGAGTTATAGGAGAAATATTCAAGTTAGGGTTACAATTATAGCTAAATTATGGTTAGGGTTAAATTATAATTAGCGTTTGAATAACGTTAGGGATAATATTATATTTAGGTTAAGGTAGGGTTAATTTATGGTTAGGGTTTAGGGTTGAAGGTAGGTTAGTATTATTAATAACATTATACTATTAATAAATTTTAAAAATATAAAAACTAATATAAAAACTAATATAATATTATATTAAATTATAATAATAATATATTAAATTAATTTAATTATATAATAAAAATATTATAATATTATAACATAATAATATTATATGGTTAAGGTTAGGTAAGGGTTGGGGTTATAATATTATTATCTTAATATGATATTAAATAATAGTATAATATTATTGTAATATTATATATAGTTCTACAGTAAAATTATGGTTAGGGGTCATAATTATATATAGTATTATTATATGTTGATATAATTATATATAAGAATACAATAATATATAATTATATATTAATTTATTTAATGATTTTAAGAATTTATTTTTATCAATTAATCACATTAAAGTGCAATAAGTCCTAGAGAAGGATATCTCTCCACACACACACATATATGTACATATATATGTTAAATACTCCAAAAAAATATATGAACTTTTTCCTTTCTTTTTATAATCTTATTTTTTCATTACTAATCTTAGCTCTTCCCTTAATAAATTGATAATTTATAATATGAAATATTTCATATTAAATTTGATTTGTATATTATGAATTTTATAAAAAGAATAACATTTAATTAATAAATAACATATATAACATAAATTTTATATTACTTTCTAAATAATAATTTTGTATAAAAAATAAAAGTTTTTATAAAAATAGTAATAATTTATATTCAATATAAATAAATCTATTATTTTATTGTAATTAGAATTTCAAAGAAAAAGATAATTAAATAAGTAAATACAAATTATTTTGTAACTTACAAAATAAGGTCGTGACATTTAAATATGCCCCTCCACAATAGTTCCAATCCACCAAATATAACTCACCACTAAAATCTTACGAGTGTAGAATGTCATTTACAAAATATGAAAGGAAAGTTGATCAAAAGCAGTTTGCAAGCTTTGTAATCTCAAGCTACATAAAACCAGACTACAATTTGGTTACATTGAACACAGACAAAATAGCTGGTCAGATTTAGGTCCCAACACTATTTCTGAAAAATTAAATTATTTTTTAATTTTATTTAATAAAATAAATATATATTTTTATTTTTAGTAGTACTAAAAATAAATAAATTTGTTCAAGAATCACATATGTCACTTGTTTACTGGAGTTGTTTCTCTATTCAATGTTTTTTTTTTCTCATTTTATTTCATTTTTACTGGAGTTTTACTGTATTCTAAGTTTTTTCTTC
Source organism: Cryptomeria japonica (assembly GCF_030272615.1). Classification (NCBI taxonomy): domain Eukaryota; kingdom Viridiplantae; phylum Streptophyta; class Pinopsida; order Cupressales; family Cupressaceae; genus Cryptomeria; species Cryptomeria japonica. Next base: position 105,289,749 of record NC_081405.1, on the reverse strand, counting down.
TTTTTTCTTTTTTCTTTTTAAATATACTCAAGTCATTACAATTTTACTGTATTAAAAATAGAAAAAAGAGATTTTATTTAAACAAAACATCTGAGACATTTAAACTGAACAGAAAACTACAGCCCAGGATTTTGGTTTTACTGAAACTGAGTTCTGATATGGACAAGCAGGAGGATCAGTTTTAGAGAAGAAAAAGAAGTTGGAGTGTTGTTACCTGGAATTTTCTTGAGCAGCAGTTTTTTTTTGTTTGTGCCTTAAACAACATTGATGGCTTTTGGCAAAGGAGAGATCATTAAATCCCCTGAAGACAAGGCTCAATATAAAATTGTTCATCTACCTAATGGTTTAACAGCAGTTTTGGTCCATGACCCACAAGTCTTATCAGAAAAAGAAGAGAAATCTGATCCATCTTCATGGTTAGGCACCTCCCCCATTAGGAATGCAGCAGCAGCTATGTGTGTGGGAGTGGGGTCCTTCTCTGATCCAGTGGATGCCCAGGGTCTTGCTCATTTTCTAGAGCATATGTTGTACATGGGAAGCTCTGGATTTCCAGGGGAAAATGAGTTTGATACATATGTAGCAATGCATGGAGGCAGTTCAAATGCTTATACAGCTAATGACTGTACATTTCATTATTTTGAGGTGAATGGCAAATTCTTAAAGCCATCTTTGAAGAGATTTTCCCAATTACTGACCTCACCATTGGTGAAAGCTGAAGCTGTCCAAAGAGAGATTGAAGCATTAGATTCAGAGTTTGCTCAGGCCTTGAAATGTGATAATGATCGTCTTGTGCAAGTGCAATGTCACACTGCTGCAGCAGGACATCCTTTAAACAGGTTTATATGGGGCAATAAAGAGACTTTGATGGCAAAAGGTGTTGATAATATAAGAAGAGAACTTCTTGATTTCTTCAATGAATATTACGTTGCTGGGCATATGAAACTTGCTGTAATTGGTGGAGAATCACTAGATATGTTAGAAGAATGGGTTATGCAGTTGTTTGGGAATGTGAGAAAAGATGTTTCTCAGAAGCTCACTTTTCACAATTCAGAAGCACTATCAATTTGGAAGCCAGGAAAAATGTATTGGATTGCTGCTATGAAAGACGTTCATGATCTCATACTAACATGGCCTCTTCCTTTTCTATGCACAGAATACTTAAAGAAGCCAATGGAATATATATCTCATCTCATTTGCCAACAGGGTAGTGGTAGTTGCTTGTCTCTTCTTCAAAGTAAAGGTTGGGCAACATCTATAGCCATGTCAACCTCATTGCAGGATGAGATAGGTGATGGTAGAGGTTTTGTGGGCTACATGTTTCAGATAAAAATAGAGCTCACCATTTCAGGATTACAAAAGGTTTTGGAGGTTATAAGGATTTTGTATCAATATATCAAGTTTCTAGTTCATGTAGGTCCACAAGAATGGATATTTAAGGAGCTTGAAGACATTGGAGATCTATGTTTTACCTTTGCAGAAAAGCAATCACAACATGAATATGCAAGCCACCTTGCAAAGAATTTGTTGAAGTATCCAGAAGAGCACATCCTCTATGGAGAACATGCATTCAAAATATGGGACCCAAAATTGATATCACATGTCTTGAGCTTCTTGAACCCAAACAACATGAGAGTTGATATAGTGACAAAATCATTGAACTTGGGATCTCCAGCTATCCGGTATGAGCCATGGTTTGGTGTGCCTTACTTTATTCAGAGTATTCCATCGTCCATTTTAAAGGGTTGGAAATGCAGTCATTTCATAGAAGCTGGTTTGCATTTGCCACATAAAAACAATTATATTCCAAGAAATTTTTCCATGAGAAGCATGGATGACTATGGTACAGGCAACTTTGAGATTCCAATATGTATTAATGATGATCAATTGATCAAAATATGGTATAAGGAAGATCATCATGTTCCTCAGGCAACTGCTTACTTTTGGATAACATTTCTAAATAGACCTCACTATTCAAAAATAAAGGCCATTGTATTGACGGAGATGTATGTGTTGCTTCTTTTGGATGCTCTCAGAGAAATGTTGTATCAGGCACGAGTTGCTAAGCTGAATATCAAGATTTTCAATGTAGGACAATGCAGGTTTGAACTCAAAATATGGGGTTTTAGTGAAAATCTACCAGTTCTAACTTCAAATATTTTGAGATTTTTAAAAACATTCATACCAGCAGAGAAGCAGTTTAAGATGATTAAAGAGCAGATGAAAAGGAATTACAAGAATATGAATATGAATCCAATGACCCATTGGGAATATCTGATATCTTCAGAGTTCGACAAAAAACTCTCCTGCCTCAATTCATTATCTCTTTCAGAGATAAAAAAACATATCTCAGCATTGTTTGAAGAGGTTCATATTGAAGGACTTTGTCATGGTAAACTATCTAAGGCAGATGTTACTAATATTGCAGATATATTCAAATTGACATTTGCATCAGCAATACCTCTGCAGGCAGAGATATGTTGGACGAAAAATAGCCTCCCACATGGGGCAAGGCTAATAAAGGACACATATATTAAGAACAAGACAGATATAAACTCTTCTGTTGAGATTTATTTCCAGATGGGTTCAGTTTCCATGAGAACAAAGGCTATGGCTGATCTCTTTGAATACATTGTTTCTGAGCCATTTTACAATGAGCTCAGGACAGATGAGCAGTTAGGGTATTCTGTTGATTGTGGCACTAAAGTGTCACGAGATGTAGTGGGCTTTTCCTTCACTGTTAAATCTTCCAAGCATAATCCACCTTATTTGCAGGACAGAATAGATGCATTTATTGCCAGATGGATCCAAACTCTTGAACATATGAGTGAGAAGGAATTCCAATACTACAAAAGCACATTGCTAGCAAATAAGTTAGAGAAACGTTCTCTTGAGCAAGAAACTTATTGGTATTGGAATGAAATTTTAAAAGGAACATATCTATTTGAAGGATATAAGCTTGAAGTAGATGAGCTGAGAAAATTAGCAAAGCTAGATATTGTTGGTTGGTGTACTTCTCACTTAAACCCTAAGTCTGCAGACTGCACAAGGGTTAGCATTCGTGCATGGGGTTGCAATTCTAGACAGAAGCAGAACACAATATCAACTTTATAGACAGTATTAAATGATGTATCAAAGGATTTCACCACATAACAGTAGTGTAGTGTTTTCTTTTCAGTATTTTTCTCCATTCCACTACCAGGTTGGCAGAAATGGAAGTGTTCTATAGCTTTCAGGAAAATGTATGATTATCTCAACTAGTTTTTATTTATGTTTGTTGTTATGCTTAACAAATGTTCCAAGAGAAAAATAAACCATCTAACTCAAACTCAAATACATAACATTTCATCATTTTAACAAAATGAAGAAGCATAAATTCATTTTTATATTTCTATAATGTCAATTGGCATTTAGCTGTGGTTATCCCGTAGATTCTATGATTGAGTAGATCTTTAGAATCGGTCAGCTTTTCTCATATTCCTAGAAAGTGGAATCGAGTTGCCAAATTTCTATAATGTTAATTGGCACTTGTGGTAATTCGGCAGATTCTACAATTTAGTAGATCCTTAGAATTGGTCAGCTTTTCTCATATTCCTAGGGAGTGGAATCGAGTTGCCGACTATCTAGCCAAATGGGTTTTTGATCAAATGTAGGATTGGAATATTGTGGATATGAGACACTTGCATATAGATTTGTTTTATATGTTGGAGCAGTTAGTGGTGGATGATAGGAATGTGTAATTCTTTATTCATTGCTGAGCTGCTGACCCTTCTTTTTCTTTGTGTTTAATAAATTTTTACTTCTTTTGGAAAAGAAAAGATCAATCTGTCATATTTGTACCATGCAGGGTCACCTGATGAGACTGATTACATTATGAAATCTGCAGATGATACTCTATCATAGCCCTATGATCTAGCCATGGACCACACAGGATCATCATATCAACCTGTCCTATAACATAATCCTATATCTGAGACATATGGAATACATTTTCTTAGTCTAGTAATAGACCACACAGGGTCACCATGGACAACAGTTCTGCTCCAAAATCTTATAACTGAGTTTCAAATTTCTGATGGAGATATTATCCTTTCAGTTGTTTTAAAAATTATTAGTTAAATATTGATTTAGAGTTTCTTTTACTCCGATGTAGGTAGGCTTCTACCAATTGAAGATTGAAATAGATGTCACGTTTGAAATAGATGTTTCTTTTATCTTAATAGGAAGACTTGTATTATAAATCATATATATATATATATATATATCCTGATTAGACTTCCTTGAATTCTTTATATCTGTGTTCATTCTGAGACTCCAGCTGAGAATAATCCTTGTCAGAGCTGTACAATGAATGAAAGTTCAAAATGGGATTTAACATTGAACCTTTTTATGGGCCTGCGCCCCTTAATTCAAAATGTAATCAGTAGCTTGTGTTAATTTTCTGTCTCAAAAACTGTTATTTGTAACGTTAGTGACTTTATTATGCTTGCTGATTTCTGTCAGTCGTCAGATTACAGCAGATTTCTTTTTTTCTGTATGATTTTTTATAAAATTTGAAAATATAAATTTTGAAACTTTTATAAGTTTTAAGCACGTGGTTTGATTCCACTTATTTTATTTAAATTGATGTTATATAATTTTTATATTATTTAATATAAAAAGTGTATTATTTCATTTTTTCAAATATATATAACTCTCTAAATTTGATGTTCTTCTTTTTATTATACATAATGAAATTGCTTGAAATTTTATTAAGGGTTGAATGGGATAAGTTTGATAATTTTAATTTATAACGTACATAAAAGAAAAAAGCAAAGGTCATATATTATTGAGGCAAAAAGTGTCTACTTTGCATTGTCTTTTTTCATTTCATATTTATTCTTAGACCTTTTTGTTTTAATAATAGTTTAATTATCTATAGTTTAACAATTAATTTGACACCCAACCTTTTTCCAACCCAAACAACCTTAGTCCACCTTAGTTCCTATAATAGTGTCCCTTAAACATGATTGCATGGATTAGCACCACAATGGTGAAATTTGGATTTTTGAGTTCGAGCACCTTCTTTTCACTTTAGTTTGGACATCAACCCCTTCTTAAGTCAAAGTAATAAATAAATATTGGTTAATACTTATTGATAAAAGAGAAAAGGTTATTAAAAAGATATAAAGAATACACAAGAAGAAATCATCGATGAAACAAGTTTTACACCCCTAACCAGTAATGTGCGGAGATACTTGCAGCCAATTTGTGGCTAGCATAACTCTTAATTAAATGATGTGCTACACCCTTAAGCAATAATGTGCATGGAGATATGTGTAGCCAATTTTATATAGGCAATCAGTAGGTTAACCTAGGTAACATCCATTCAATAAATACGGTGTATAGAGGAGGTAGCGATTAGTTTCTTATGATCATATTCTAAATTTTGTTCTCAATTAATATCTTTGGAGATTTTATTCCTTGATGTGACTTAATATTAACAAATATTAATAAGTATTTGCAACATATTTTCTTATAATAGTCTTCGCTTCAAGTGCAAATAATTTCATTACAAGTGGTATTAGAACACAACTTTGGCATTTGGAAGGTAAGAAACGCGACAAAAAAATTTATTCAAGATTTTAGATTGTGAAGCACATATCTCTTTCAATTTGGTAATTTTTTTTCATAATTTGTATGTATGTTCAACTCAAGAACACATTGAACCTATTGCAATTCAATTTGAGAACATTTAAATCATTTTTGAATATTTTTTTATGAAAATGCGGTTTTCACCAAATTTGCTCCCAAAGCTACCAAACTACAAATTTATTGGAGATTCTTTTAGTAACATGAGATCTAAGTACAAGTAAGTTATATTAAACATTTAAAATTATTTTGTTATGTTTCAAATAAGTTATTGTCAAAATAATTTGGAAGCATTGTGACAAGGACACAAACTAGATGTTGAGGTAGTAATTCAAACACACTAAGAAAATAAGATGTGAAGATATCTAAATAAGAATCAAGAGATCTTTTATTGTAGGGTTTTCCTTGTCAAATCACAAAGTAATCTTGCTTGAGTAGAGTGTGAACAACATCATGCTCGTTGATTGGATGAGATTGTGTAGAGAATTTATGAATGATTGAGCTTACAAATTATGAATCCATCAAACCAAACATTGAGAACTAATACACAACCCATTGTAGTCCCAAACATATAACTACCAATATCTTTAGATGACACCCATTTAGGACTATGTAACCTAATAACAAAAGTAGAAATTTGCATGTTTGATAATAAGGATCCCATGAATTGGCTATGCCAAATTAGAGCAATTTTTTTATCGTCATCACGTTCCATTTCAAGAAAGGTTGAAATGAAATCGTTATATTTGGAACTAGATCAATCAAACTAATATTGTTGGCCATGTGACGAGAAGAAGAAAAGTGATGCATTATGACATGTGGTATCTTTTTCAAGAGGAACTCACTACATAGTCTTACAAAAAACTAATTTATCTAAATCATCAAATTAAGTAAATAGGTTGTGTATGTAGAAAATTGTGAGTGCAAGACTAAGAAGATTAAAATGTTTAAACTAACAATCAAGCAAAAACAGATTAACCAAACACTCAAGATAAGGACACTAAAATGAAATTAAAGAAACAAATAATGCAAACAATCACAAGTGCAAACTCAATTTCCTTGAATCGATTGTCCTTTGATTTGATTTGTGCTCACTATGTTGTAGATGCTCGATTTTTCTCCATGATGATTGATGCAAGATGAGGATTCTGCAAAATGAGATGCAAGATGAAATGTTAAAATGCTAATGGATGCAAATGATGAGTGAATAATTTGGCATTACGATGGTATGAAAGCATGAAAATGGATGAATTGCAAGGAAAATGGATGGATTAAATAGGCTAGACTGGGAGAAGACAAATGATAGGTGTGGGAGGTTGAAGGGAAGTTGCAAAAATAGAGGAGGGAATGGAGGGTGGTGGGTTGAGATAAGATGGAGTGGGAGACGATGGATTAAGGTAGGATGAAGTGGATGGTGGGTGGAGATAGGATGAAGTGGATGGTGGTGGATTGAGGTAGGATGAAGGATTAGGATTGGGTGGAGGATTGAGGTAGGATGAAGGATTGAGGTAGGATGGGGAATTGGGATTATGAATTGTATAATGAATTTGGGAATAATGAGATGATGGATTTGGATTAGGGATGTAGGTGGTAATGTTGTTATGAAAAGATGGAGGTTGGGATAGGATCATGGGAGAAGATGGAGGCATGGGTGTTGCATATAAGGGATACGTGGATGTGATATATTAGGGAGTTGTGGGTGGAAGACATAAGGGATTTCCCTTGTCAAAGGTGTGATAGGGATTATGAGTGGATATGCATGGAGGAATGGTAGGGTAGCTAGGATGAACTGTTGGATTTTGGTATCTGACACTTGGCACAAGCTTTCTAAGGATGAGGGTATCAAGTTTTTTAATTTAATATTTGTCTTGATCAGCAAGACTCCCATCATCATCAGAATGAGATGAAGTGAAAGAAAATGAAGGATGACCAAACTCATCATAATAAAATTGTGACATGACGATTAGTTGATGAGTTGGAGAAATGAAAGATGAAAATGGACGACAAAATAAAGCTCAGACTAGGATGTGAGACTGACTTTGAGGATGTTGGAAAGAGGATGTAGTTTGATATTCATTTTTGGATGTTTGATGTTTGGATTGATTGATGTTTGTGTAGACACATAAAATTGATTAAATCAATATTTAATTAATTATCTTTTGATTAATTTTTATTCATTTTATCAGGTACTATTACCCCTAAATTAATTAAATTTCATTTAATTGATTATCCCCTTCCACATATATAATTAATTTATTGATTAATTATCCCCTTCCACATATATAATTAATTTATTGATTAATTATACATGTCTTATTTATCCTAGAGATTAATTTATTTCAATAAATCAAAATCACCTTTATGGAATATTCCAACTTTATTCCTAATCCTAATTAGCTAAATTAATTCATAATTAATTAAGCTAATTATGTGATTCCTACAAACCTATCTTCTAATCCTCCCATTAAACTAATTAACTCAAATCCTAATCCCTAGTAATATTTATCCTATTTTTCAAATACTACACACCTACCCAAGTCATCTCACCTATCCACATCATCTTTGACCAAGGGGTGCTCACACATGTGTGAGATTTTCTCTTCCCATGAAGCCACCCTACACTTTCCTCTTTCGACCCATATGTCATAAACCCCATTTTCTAGCCCTTACACTCTTGCCACAAGTGTTTCCACTTGTCAACCTTAGGAACTTCCCAAGGTTTCTCACACGTGTGAGCACACCTTCCCCTTTCCCCTAGGACAAGTGGGCTTTCCAAAGTTTTCTCACACATGTGTGAACACACTTTTCTCTTTTCCCTATGATAGTTGTTCTTCCCAAGATGTGCTCACACATGTGTGAGCACACCTTGCTCTTTCCTTCCATATAATCTATTGATCAACTTTTCATCTTGATTCATTGCTAAGCCCCAAAATCTATAAATTGATCCCTTCCCTCTTATCAAATCATCCACTTTTCATCATTAGTCTTATACTTCCCTTTTGGTTGCTTATCCACTTATCATAGCACCCTCATCATGCTTAAACCATCACCCACACATCTACGTCATGTTGTTATGCTAGTTTGAGAGCATTCCATAGTCACCCCATCTCTCTCTCCCACTCTCCATTAGTCAACTTTGGAGCTAGAAAAGTTTGTGGAGAGGAGGAGGACAAGAAAGATATACGACAATGGGAGCATCATGAGGGAGTTTAGTTATTTTATTCATTGATGTCTTTCATTATACTCTATTTGAATCTTTCTTGATAATATCTTTAAAATGGTTTGATTTGTTTGACTAATCATACTTACTGTTTTATGATGTTACAGTTTGATGTTTAAATTGATGACTTAGGAAGAAGGTAATGAGGATGTGGCTCTAGTGGCAATGGCGATTGATAAAAAATGATGATTATGGCAGTGCAAATTTGGATGATAATGGCGACTATGTTAGGACTAGGATAATGATCATGAAGACGCAAATCTGGGACTTTAATGGACAATAAGTTTGGACTTCAAATGACTGATTTTTGACTTGTTCTTTGGCAAAAGATAGTTTTGTGATACAAACACATCAAGCACAAAAGCAATTGTCTGACTCAATTGAAGGATGAGAGCCTAAATTAGCCCAAGATGTTTACAATTACTCATCAAAAAGTGAAGACAAATCAGTCAAACAACCTGAGGCTTGGAATATGGATACTACTTATTGAGTCCCCACTTAGATTTCTCCATATACTGAAATGCAGCAAACGTAAAGAGATTTTGGAGGCACTGCATCCCCCTTACATGGTACACACTTCTCGAGCAGACCAAAATCTCATACCTCAAAGATCCAGAGATCTTATGAACCGAGGGACATCTGTCTCGATAATGATGAGTTGGGGCGTCTTGGGAGGTCCGACCTCCTACATCAACAAGTATCAAAGGTTTTGGGCTACTAAAAACATTGGTTTGTAGTGGGGGAACTTTCGGGGTAAATCTGGTGGCTATACATGCGACGACTAGCTCATTTAAGAGATATCCCAACCTGTAGAACACAGGTTTTTACACATCTGCCACACAAGCACTAGGGGATTTTAACTTTTGTCAAGACCACAAAGGTATTTGCATGTATATTTTGAGGGAAATCGTCGATATAACACAAATACACCAGTTGATTATGGCTTTCGCCAAAACCACATTTATTTATATAGTGGACCAAAAGAAAGTACTGCTTAGGTCATTCCCTCTCACCGACGTATAGCGCTGGGAGGCGGGCCCTTTTGTAGAAATAAAAAATAGGTGTTGTTAATCACCTTTCTCTTACACCTAGGATCCCAAAGGCAAGGATATAGGATAATTAGTGTAACGATGGGTCCAGCCTACAATATGCAAATGCATCAAACACAAAAAAATACTCGTTCTTTCCTTTAGCAAATTGAAGTGTGTAACTAACTAAAAGAAGATATGATGTAAATTTTAAACCCTAAAGATTGTTTAAAAAAAAACACTCCTCTTTAGCAGTCCTGCAATAAACTAGTTAGTGTTTAAGTTGTGGGGTCTTTGACAAGCGATACAACTACACAAACGTTAGCAAAATCCAATCAAATAGAAAACATTAGCAAGTTAGCAACAAATTGAGAAAATTAAATTCGACAAAAAAAAAAACAAAAAAAAAACATAGAGAATTCTCGCCACTCCACAAAGTAATCTTGCTACTTCTGCTAGAAATCCACCATTTTTGGAAATTAAAATTGAGATGAAACAAACTTTCGCCAAGGTAGAAATCTACCTGTATTCTCGCATTTTTGCCTCCAAGTGTCAAAAATTTGTAATAAAACACACTAAAACAACAAAAAATGTGAGATGTACCCATGAAGTGAGTCCCACCGGGTGTGCCAAAAATGTATGTAGAGAATTCTGAGTGCAAGACTAAGAAGACTAAAATATTTAAACTAACAATCAAGCAAACACAAATTAACCAAACACTCAAGATAAGGACGCTCAAAGGAAATTAAAAAAACAAATAATACAAATAATCACAAGTGCAAACTCAATTTCCTTTATTTGATTGTCCTTTGATTTGATGTGCGCTCGTTATGTTGCAAATGCTTGATTGTGCTCCATGATTATGCAAGATGCTAAGCTAATGGTGGATGAAAATGTTATGCTAAAATGATATAATTATGCAAAGGATGCTTTGGTTCACAAATAAACAGATTATAAAACCCTAAGAGTGTGCTAAGCTCTATAATTAGGCTTAATAACTGATTTGGCCAATGAACAAGATCCCCTTAGAAAGAGAAATCTTTTGCCCTTTAGGTTCCATAGGACCTAGGCGGGTGTACCTTATGATTTAGGAGACTTATGAATTTCCTTGATTCCTTGATTCTGATTCACGTAGTACAACACAATAACTTGAAGTGAATATCTTGTGTTTTCCTACTCCTAGTCCTATATTACTTCTTCAAAAGGAAATAAATGAACCGAAATTACAACTTCAAACAAAATCATGTATTCATGATCAGCGCCTCATTCAGGGTTGCAGAGTCATTTGATCCTGTTTCTGACTTCATTCAAATAATTTGGCATTAATAATGTTTATACCTTGTATAAATATGCAAGAATGTAATATTGTACGATTCTTCTTGTTAATCCACTTACTCCTTTCCAATTGTTGTAACTTAATTAAATGGGTTTGTAATCCTGCCTTGCAGAACCCTAATCAACTAAATTACACAAAATAGTAAGAGCTACTTTGATAAATCAGAAGTATCCTTGATACTTGATTTAAACATGTAAGAAAGGAAGATAATTGGAGACAACCACACAATAATTTATCTTAAATAATCAACAAACAATTGAACCAAAAACTTCAAATTCTTGTATTATATTGCCACTGTAACGAGGTACAAACTTTTTGCAGTATCTTCTTCTTCTATCCAATATTTTTATCTCTATTTTTATCGGTCTTGGTTTCTCCCTTATATACAAAATGGGGAGAAGCAACAAGCTTCAAACCGTTACAATATGTCTTTTCATAGCTAATTTACTTCAAATTAATTAAAAGACAGAGTCTTTTGAACATTGTAACAATATAAAGAAATGAAACCTAATAAAGAAAGTAGAAAGGGCAAAGAGTATTAACAAGCCCATTATCAAGATCATACAAGTAGGAACTCGTGACCAATGGGTCTAGCAAGGTTCTTCTTTTAACGAGGCAGTCTTTATGCTCACTACCTTGTATCCATATCCTTTTAGTCTCCAACATCCCTCAAATACTTTGTCTCCCATTGATAAACTTCATAGTCGCTTGGCCATTTGAAATCCTATATAATGAGCATGTTGATGAGATGATCCTTCCATTTTTTGTCAGTTATGGACCTCACTTATGTGACAAATTTTGCATATCCTGCATCTAATGTTATGATCTGGTCTAGAAAGATGTTAAATTTTTTGACATTCATCTCCTTTTCTTCTATCATATGCACCATAATCTTAAGGACCATTTGACTGAAATCAATCCCCCAATCTTCAAAGCTTCTTATATGATGATCTTAATTTGTGATTGGTGGGATTGTCCAATGCCGAATAGTATGGAAAGAATCAATTTTAGCCTTAATCTTTTGTTCTTCTCCAATAATATATTTCAGTTCTTCAACAATGGTATGTACTTTTCACTTAGTTTCCCTTATTAGAGAAGGAGCATCCAGGTCTCTTTGAGTTACCTTCCATAGACTCACTAAAGTGAGGTATGTTGGCTGCCATCATTTTGATAATCCCTCCAACTTGGGTTTACCTTTTGTAAACACTTGTAATTTCTACAAGGGCCTCATAACCTTTATATACCTCATCCAAATTTACCTTTACCAGTTTAACTCTATGTGTCAATATTTTCTCAAATGTGCCACATAGTTGTTTAGGTACCTTCTGTAGAATTCCTTCATTGGTGGCTTTTAAATTCTAAATTTCTTTCCCATATCTTTTCTTCTCCTCCTCCCAACCCTCACTGCTTCTCGCGCTATCAATTGGCTGAGAGGGTGTGCTTTTAAACAGGATAATGGCATTACTCTATTGTTGACCAAGTTCTTCTACCTTCCTTTTCCACATAGCCTTGTCAATGTGAAATTTATTTATTTCATCATTCATCTCCACCTGACCCTTTTCGAGCTGAATTATTCGTTGTTGCATATTCTTCACAACATCTCTTGTAAACATGGTCAAGTGCATAGTCATAGTGGTAGCTTCCAAAGGATAAGTATCTTTCATAGTTTTCAAAACAAATTTTCCTTTTGCTTCTTGCACCAAATCCACAAGCTTGGGCTTATTAGTCTTCTTGAAACTTACCCATGCAACCAATACTTCAATTTTGGGGTTATACCTTGTCCCACTTACCCCTTCTTCTGAATCAAATTTGGCCACTAGCATTGGGTCTTCCTATTGCCTCACTTGGTATAACAAGAACATTTTTTTTACAGTTAGTCTAGGTACAATTAGCATGTTGCTTTTCAATACCTGTATATGGTGAAAATGGATAACAATAATAACAATATTGAAAGGCTAAATGAATTCAACCACAAAACCCTAGCCTAACAATCAACAAAGATCCACCATAACATATGAAGATTACCTAAGACAATGCAAATCAAACAAAATCACAAAGATTATACCATCACATGTCCAATAGGGTTTTGATCTCCATTCTTCCTATCTCCATTGATCTTGCTTGATATATTTGCTCTCGGATTTTATGTGCACAAGAGCTCAACAAAGAACGGAATGTGGTTGCAAGTAGGATCGTAGTGTAGTCAAGTGATCAAGTAGTTAGCTCATTAGGGTTTGATAATGAGGGAAACATCTCCTTATATAGAAGACACTATATGAAATGGAGGGATAAGATTGAGAGGTGTAAAAGGAGGTCGGCTATGATTAGAGGGTAGGTAATGATTAGAGGGTAGGTAAAAGAAATAATAAAATAATGAAAGGGGTAGGTAGTGTATGAATTAAGAGATGAATGACATGTGTCATGGGTAGAAAAGGCTAATGAATTAATTAAATAAATAAAGATTTATTTAATTAATAGAAGAAGTGGGATCAATTAAATAAATAAGATATTTATTTAATTTAGGAAAATGATAATTTAAATAAATAAATGTATTTATTTAAATGAGAAATAAGGCTAGAAAAGGATAAATGAATTAATTAAATAAATAAAGATTTATTTAATTAATAGAAGAATTAAGCTTAGATAATTAAATAAATAAAATATTTATTTAATTAGACATGATAATTTTGGGTGTCTACAATACCATCTCCCTGGCTTCATCAGGACTGACTTTCACTTCATCAATCTTCATTTCTTTAAAAGTCTGAGCTATAATCTCCTCATGCTTGGATTCATCTGCAACCATGAGGTTCATTTTCTTCCACTTCTCAAATTATTTTGTTTTCATTTTTAACCAATGAATTCATCATCATCTAAGAATCTCATGGACATTGTAGTCCTTTCATCAACAGTGTTCACAACCTCATCTTTCACATGAGCTTCATAGCCATGTGTTTCCTCATAGTACTTGGGGGGGTCAGCTTGTGATTGTTCTGTGTCATCTCCTTTCAAGGCTTTTAAAGAACTAACAACTTCATTTGTATCACCCTCTCCTTTTGATTCATCATAAGGTGGGTGAACTCACAATAGTGGGTTATACTTTTTTAACAACTTTGACATTACAATATTCATTTTTCAGAAAAAAACTTCACATTTGGACACTTGTTACCACTAAACCGTAAGGAATTTGTAGATGATGTGAACTAGTGATTTGCTGTATTTTGTGTGTAGATTATAAATATATTTTTTTGAAATTTTTTGGAATCAATTTGTTTCCATTTTTCTATCTCCCTTGAAAACTAGTTTTTTACGAAAACCAACATTTTTAAAGAGTGATACTCACTTGGTCAGGCATAACTTTTTTTTCTAAAATAGATATGAATGTGATTCTTTTGAATTTAGTTTTGTAACATCCATATCTAATGTTTGCAATTGGTTTCATAACATTATCTTCAATATTTCATATTTTATTATGTTTTGAAGTCGAGTTAATTGTAATTTTGACATATCTCCATTTGGTCATTCATAACTTGTTGTGTATGTAACGAAATTCTTTTTTTTTGTTGGAAAGAGGACTTCAATACCAAGTGCATAGATATTTTTTAGAATTTTTTTTCTCCTGTTTACTATTTTTCCATAAGTGTTGAACTCAGAAGTTAATGTTTGGTGTGAAACCTATGTTCAATTAACCTAAAATAAAATATCTTAATAAATTCAATATATATTAAAATAATAATCATTGGAAATCTTGCTTTGAGTAATACCATCATGTGTTTGGGTTTGTCAAAATTCATCCATTTGAGCCCCCAATTTGAGCTTCGAAGGGCAAAATTTTGCAGAAAACAAGAGAGTTTGGGGGGGAGATCTCTACCATGGAGGTTCAATAGAACATATGTTCTATCAAAAGGGGTTTGATCGAACCCCCTTTATATCGAACTCCCTTAATAAAAAAATTGTATTAAATGCATTTTTGGGTTCGATCAAAAGGGGGATTCAATCGAACGCATTTTTTGCATTCGATCGAAAGGGGGTTTCGATATAACATGGCTAAAATCGAGTTTTAGACAAAAGAGTCAACTTATTTCGTCCAAAAAAGTGTAACCCACTATTGTGGATTCACCCAAGTACTAGGGGGTCCGGATCATTCACCTGTTGTTTTCTAGTAGAAGGGGAAGGAAGAGAAGCCTCCTCCATAGATTCATCATCTGATACTTCATGTATTACAACCCTTGGGGGTTTCTTTAGTGGAATAGTGGCCTCCTTTGGTGGGTATCCACCACCTACCAATTTTCCATATATCTTCTCAAGATTATTTAGGCATAACTCAATTATTTTCAATTCATCAATTTCTTCATTATAAAGCCCGAGAAAAGCTGGATCTTTCTTCTTCTTTTCTTCTTCCACTCTCCTTATAATATCCCACATTTTTCTTCTCTGCACAATCTCCCCATAAGAGGTGAGGTTTATGATTATGTATTCTTCTATCAATAATTCATGTGTAATTGATTTGATAGTAGAACCAATGTGGTTCTCAGGGTCACACATTCTCTCCTTACCAGATTTCAACAAGTAATTAGCTTTCAATGAACTCTGCAACTTTTCTAGCATGTTGGATCCAATGGAAAATTCCGCAAATGAAACAAAATGAGGTAAAAACGTCCCTTCCTCCTTGGTGTAATTAACTCCTTGGCCAACCAGAGCATCTGCCACATAACTCCAAGAAAGCAAGCCTATCTGGTACAAATATAGGCAATAGATGGGGGGTTTGGGGGCAATTGTACACCCTACTGATTGTGTTCTCCCCTGTGTAGAACCAATCAACAAAGTTATGAGTATGACCCTTTTCAGGGTAATAGGCCAATGACCTCATTACTCTCCTTATATCAGGTGATAATTTCTCCACTAAATGATTAAAAGCACCAAAAATAGTAACAACAAAGGGAATCATGAAAAACCTTATAGTCAACATCCTTACACCTTTTATCCCATAGATAACACCATAGCTACACTAGTAGCTTATTTCCCTTATCATACATTACTCCCAACTTTAGTTTTTGAGCAAAGGCTTGTTGGTGTTGGAACAATATCAAATGACATAACAAGGAGTAGTGGAAAAAGTCATTACTCTTCTTCTCTTTCCATTCTACCAATTGTTGATGTAGCTTTTTCTCAATCACATATGCAAAGTCAAATTCGAGGTTCACCTTGGGGTTTTGTATCCTCATGGCCATGTACATCAAGGAACTGGTCATCTTGGCTCTAGCATCTTCTCCTAATATTTGACACAAAGCAAAGTATGTCCTCTGAAAATACCAAAGGAATTCATCCATAGGGAAGGGTTCAACAGTTGTGATTACCAAGGGTAGGTTGTTTATGCCCCATATCCTGTAAGATGGGAGATCATCCTTTATGAATTTTTTGTACAACCTACTATAATCCATGGAAAATTTCTCGAGGTCAACCTTGGTGAGGACCTGTTTGTTCACCATAAAACAATCGGCAATAGCTGATTTTGAAATGACCAGCAAAGGGTTTTTGCTTGGCATCCTAACAATTTTAGTGATGGGGTGGTAATGATCTACTAGTAGCTGAATCAATTCAATTTCTATGAACATATTTGTCATGAGTAATTTCCCAATGTCACAAGTCTAGGGATTCGAAATGGGAACCTTCTCATTTATGTTCTTGTAAAAGTATTAGAACAAATCCCTCCCTATAATGGGAGTCACAACATACCTACAACCCGCCATTTTGTCTTTAAAGACATTCTTAGAGCTTGTGTCCGCAGAGCCGGGTAATGCATCTAGCAAAAATTTTTGCATGGGTCTCTCAGTTGCATTTACTATCCTATGTTTTTTCTCTGTATCCTCATTCCTCTTAGAACTTTCCCCTTCCCCAATTTCATGTTTTCTCTTAGGCATTTTTTTATAGAAAATTCACATGTTTCTGCAATAGTGGGAATTTGAGAAGTAACTTGGTACTTACTTGTAGTTCGCGACGCTTGATTCTAGGTCATCCCTTCTCACCATAGAGCTCAATCCTCATAATTCTCTAGTTTGAAATGAAAATTATGAGCTAAAATTCATCCTTTAATGGCATCTTTTGAGGTCTTTTCTGCATTTAATTCCTTCGTGCGATTTAACACTTCGCCACATTTTATTAAAATTATGATGATGTCACCGCCAAATTGCCTTGGCTTTCGATTTTTTCCATTCTCACACAAGTGTTGCCACCTTTGTTTTATTTATGTGAAATAGCGACAATACTTATCGCTATGTCGCTATACCTCCTTTCTTTTCATTCTAAATTCTTGTGAAACAACGAAACCATCTTATATTGTTATCGCTATATCACAATGTGACTTTTCTAAGTTTATGTGTTCTTCTAGAAACTTAGAGATTTTTATTTAGTTATCGCTAAATCGCGCTTCTTAAAACTCTCAATGTTCTCCCTTGGCAAAATAGTGATGACATCTTATAGGCGTGCCTTCCTTATCGCTATTTTGCGACTTGGTGGATATGACAGATCACGGGTCCCACGAAATGATGATATTATATTACATCTTTCACTATTCCTCAGACTACCAAGTATAATGAGAGATGGGGCCCACAAAATAGCGAAAACTACATATGCCTTACTCCCCTCTTCGCTATTTCATGAAATAATTTGCTTGGTGAGATTTAGTATCGGCGAGAAAGCGATTTTAGTGTGTTTCACGTTCCCTTTCGCTATTTCGTTGTATATGTAGTGTAACATACCTTAGCCTCACAAAATAGTGAGATTTAATTCACTTTTCGCCTTTTCGCTATATGCTTGGTATAATAACAGTTTGACTCCATGAAATAGAGATAAAGCTTGTTTTGTAGTTGTTTTGTGGGACACATAACACTGCAGTAAATAAGTCCTGCGATATAGAAAAAATGGGAATATGGCCTTAGGATGGTTCACAAAATAATAAATGGGCATTTTTAGAGGGGCTAGATAATAATGAATTAAGGATATGGGCTTGTTACTGGTTGATTTACATCATGCCATGGGATTATTAGCTAGAAAATACATTGAATTAATCAAATTGATAAGACTTAACTGGTGTATGGATTTGTTTTAGGACAATAGTGGGAAGATTATTCAAGATTCCAATAGGATGGGTGAATAATTCGACATTACGATGGTATGAAAGTATGAAAGTGGATACAAAATGCATGTAAGATGAGGATTCAAAATGGCATTATAATGGTATGAAAATGAGAAGTGTATGGATTGTGAAGGAAAATGAGGTGATTAAATAAGCCAAGCTAGGAGAAGAGGAGGCATGAAAATGAGACACTTGTCCTTGAGAAGGGCAAGCGTCATGGAAAAGAATGACAAGTGTCCTTGAGGACACATGCCTATTTGGGAGAGAGACGCCCAAATAAGAAGGTTTCATTCCAAATATCAAGATATTTCCAAATATCAAGATAATTAGGAAATTTCCCCAAATTTTAGGAAATTTCCCCAAATATTAGGAAATTTAAGATATTTGGGAATGTGCACACATATGGAGAGGAAAAGAGGATAAGGTTGACTAAAACCTATGGAATAACATATGTCCTTAAGGACACATGCCTATTTGGGAGAGAGACACTGAAATAAGAAGGTTACATTCCAAATATGAAAAATATTTCCAAATATTGGGATGTTTAAGAGATTTCCCCAAATTTTAGGAAATTTCCCCAAATATTAGGAAATTCAAGATATTTGGGAATGTGCACACATATGGGGAGGGAAAGAGGATAATAATGACTAAAAGCTATGGCTAGCTAGATGGGTTAGGCTTAAAGGAAGGGCTAGATGATGGTTAAGGTTAGGAGACATGTGTGGAAATAGAATTAATTAATCAATTCCATAAGGGATACTAGGAGAAAAGGACAAAAATGAATTCAATAATCAAACTATACATTTGATTTATTTAATAGAAGAAGAGATCAAATTTAATTAATTAATTGACTTATGATTGTCAAATAATTAATTAAAGGAGGACTATAGCATAATTAACATTTAATTAATTATCTAGAAGGAGGGAACACTAATTAATTAAATAATGTGTAATTATTTAATTTAAGAGCATTTAGGAGACACGTGAGGAAATATAATTAATTATTAATTAATTCCATAAGGGGTATTAGGAGGAAAGGACAAAATGAATTAAATAGTCAAGCTATGCATTTGATTTATTTAATAGAAGAAGGGATCAAATTTAACCAATTGACTGATTTATGATTGTCAAATAATTAATTAAAGGAGGACTATAGAGTAATTAACAAAAATAATTAGCTAGAAGGAGAGAACACCAATAAATTAAATAATGCGTAATAATTTAATTTAAGAGCATTCGGGATAGCTAAATTCAATTAATTAAATTAATCAAATTTAGGTGTCTACAGGTGCTACTAAAGAAGAAGTACCCTAGCCAATAATATATTGCAATGCACTATCACTATTTGGAGATATACCAAAGGGTAGTGTTATCAATAGCTAAATGCACCCTTGAGAGAATAATATACCAACTTTTCAATCGATAGCATGGAAACACTCTAAGACTTGTG
>NC_081405.1:105224952-105264952 GCF_030272615.1 Cryptomeria japonica | reverse complement strand
AAGACCGGTGGATGAGAGCCGAAAAAAACCATGGGGCAGGGGCCGAAAATAAAGTACGGTCCCTGCGAAAAAACATCGGTACTGCAGAGTATAGCCTGCAAAAAGCGCAAGTTGTGTACAGTACAGGGGATGGGGTGATGTCCCCCCCCCCCAAAAAAAAAAATACAAATATATATTTTTTGATAATAATGTTTTAATATCTTTTACAAAATAAAAAAATTGCGAAATATAAATTAAATTTGAAATTAAAAAATTTGTAGAATTTTTTTATTTTTTATTTTTTCTACAAAATTCGTACCTTACTACTCAAATTGGGTCAAATTTTCCTCCAAATCCCCAAAATCAATTTTCACCAAATATAGGCGAATTTATACTAAATTTTCATGGAAAGAGCCTCCCATACGCAATGGTGAGTTGAAATCGCCATAGGATGCCCCCAAAACTCGTAGCTCCCCAAATCCGAAAATTGAATGCTCCAAAAGCTCTCCAAAAAGAGTACTTAATGAAGCCCCGATGGATCTGATACCATGTAAGAATTTGTTGAAAATAGACAAGATCAAGAGCACATTGAATAACACAAAAGAGAGAAATAGATTTGATAAGAATAAACTGTATTCTAATCAAGATGCAAAATGAGATCAACTGGATCATTCAAAATTACATACAATGTAGATGAGCCTGCTTATAAAGGCAAGACCATATGGATATGTGAGTGTAACATCATAAATTGTACGCACTTGCTAAAGCAGTACAATTTAACACCTAGTTTAGCACCCGCCTTGGCGCAGTTGCATTTTGCATTGCATTTCCCCTTTAGCACTTAATTAATCAAATTAATTAGGTCTAAAGGTTCTATTTCATCATTTTCCACATCATAAAGTCAGGCCCTTTCATTAAAGCGTGCCCCTTTCATTTTATTATTCCAATACACTACTTAATCAAAAACCCGAATTAGGCCCTATTCTGAGCTTGGGGGCTTGATTTCGGGGTCAAAACATCTCGAAATCACCTGTAACTTCGGGATTCTCTCTAAAATCATCATATCTGATGACCCTGAAAATTTGGTGAAAAGTTGTCGGGACCGTGGCGCCCGGAGTGCACACAGTCCCGGACATTTTTCCCGAAATTTTAGGAGCGCGATCCAATCATAAAATAAAGCTTAACCCCAAGAAATTGGCAGGATATTCAATCTCTAGGTCGGCCAAAAGACGAAATTACGACCTAGGGTTTCATACATAAGAGCTCTCTTTCTTCATTTGAAGGGATCCAAATTTTGTTTTCAGGGACCTCATATGTAGCGAAAGAGCAGAACTTTGAAGACTTCAACAACTTTCAACATCCTTCTATCAAGCATTTATCAAATCCATTCATCCATTTAGGGCTTGGAAGACATTGAAGAACAATAGGAGATCACCGACTGAAGATTGGCTTGTACCTCTCCCTTGGGGGTTGGGTATGGTTTCATGTTGTTTTCATGTCTTTGCATAAGCTTCAATATATCATTTATCCATGCTTTAGATCACTTTGCATCTTGATTTAGAGCATTTACATTATCATTAACAAGCAATTAGGGTTTACTTTCTAGGTTGCTCTAGTTTGCTTACTTGCATTTTAGATCTTGCACACACACAAGGTCTGCACACACATTACTTTTACAATACAACTTGGCTATTCGTGGAGGTGGAAATCATCGAAGCGGGGGTTTGACTAAGGCAAAACCCTATATAGCCACCCAAACATCCTTTTCAGATATAAGTGCAGGTTTCGAGACTCGGACGACGTCGCAGGTTGCAGATTCGGAAGAAGCAGGTCGAGACAGCATCCCACATCAAATTGCAGAGCAGAACACCAGGACAGGGGCGTGGGGCGCCCTGGTCCTGCCAGGACAGGGGCGCTGGGCGCCCTGGTCCCTGGGATAGAGGCGCTGGGCACCCTGGTCCTCCTGACAGACAACATTTCAGACAGTTTCCAGAGTGCAAAACAACAGTTTCAGGTGCAGTTTCAGGTGCAGAATCAGGACAGTGGCGCCCGCGCCCCCGTCCCGAACATTTCCACTCAGATTTTGACTCCGGGTACGCATTTGCATTCTTGTCTTATCTTTGTATTTATAGCTTTCCATTGTTTAAGTTCAATTCTGCAATCTTGTTATTAGTTCATACTTGCATTCTAGGGTTAGGAATTGAACTTGCATAATCTTACCTTTCAATTACAACAAAGTAATAGAAATCCTAATAGGTAGCCCGTGGCTCTCTCTTTCACAAAAAGAAGTAGCCAATTGTGTGATACCTCTAGGCTCTTTCGTATTCCGTAATGTGTGACAAAAGGTAGGATTAGGGCATGATAACCTAGTCTCGCTTTTTCCCCCACACATTTTGGTGAACCCGACGTAAATCTATCATTGCTTCTTCTTGCATTGCATTTGTTAGATCTAGATCTAGATTTAGTGTGTTTTCATTTCATTTTCATTAAAAAAAAAAAAAAAAGAGTGTGTTTAAATTTCATGCAATTTTTATTTCAAAATGTCCGACTTTTATTTGCAAAATGTTCATGCTTATGATGATTATTATGAGTATAGCCAAGATGAATTAGATGAAGCTTTAGATGAGTTTTTGAACCCTAAAGATGCCAAACCTTCATTTTACCAAAAACTCATAAACCTTGTTACTATGCCATTTCGTTGTGATGAGAAAGATAAGTTGAATGAATCCTCTCAAGGGTACATTCCTATCAACTCTTCCACTAAATCTAGTAACATGGTTGTTTTCAACAATCCCCTCTATGAGGAGATGTCTCCTTTTGAATCAAAAGATAAACCTTTTAATAGATATGATCATGCTTTGTTGGATGACGCTCTTGATGACTTTGTGGCTTTATCGAAATCTCTAAACAAAAACAAAACCTCTAAATTGGTTAACATGATAAACTTGAATGAGCATAAAAAGCCTCTCTTTGAAGTCCAAGGTGCTTATCCTTCTCCCACCTTTCAAGTTCCTAAATCGCCTCTCCTTACTGTCCAAGGAGGGTATGATCATGATTCCTTTCGTACTCCGAATAAACCAATCATCACTGTGCAAGGAAGAAAACCTATAAGTCCTTATAGTTATGCCAAGCAAATAACTAGAGAGAGTTATCATGCGGTTGCCCATACTTATCATACCAGAAATAATAGGCAGCCTAGTCCTCCTCTTGTTATTCCAGTTTCTCTTCCGAATCCTCAACCAATTCTTCCGCAAGCTCCACGTATTTCACAAGTTCTTAGTAAGGAATATGATCTCATAGAGCAACTTAAAGCTACCCCTGCTAAGATATCCCTTTGGGATTTGATTCAAACTTCTTCCGCTCATCATGGAATGTTACAAGATGCCTTGAAAGATTTGAATGTTCCTCCACCGAATACATCTAGAAATATAGCATCTTTGGTTAACTCTGTGATGAATCCTAAAGCTCAAATTGTGTTTACCCAAGATGAGTTGCCTACTAGTGAAATCCAACATCAATATGATCCCTTGATGATTGTGGTTATCATGAAAGACACTGCTATAAGACGAACACTAGTAGATAATGGCTCTGGTCTTAATGTGTGTAGCATTAATCTTTTGCATAAGATGAATGTGGATACATCTCTAATTGAGCTGGACTCTCATCCTATTCGAGGCTTTGATAATGTGGCTAAAACTTCATTAGGTACTATCACCTTACCCATCACAGTGGGGCCTGTTACTTTGCCTACTCCTATCCATGTTATGTCGGGAAATCTAACATACAACTTGTTATTAGGGAGACCTTGGATTCACAGTATGCAAGCTGTCCCCTCTACATTGCACAGACAAGTTAAGTTTATCTACAACAATAAGACATATACCTTGATAGGTGATACCAATTTTCAAGCTTGTTTGCAAACATCTACTTCCAAAGGGGGTGCCTCTAGGCCGCCCTCGTCTAGTGGTGACTCTTTAAATAAGATACCTATCGGTGAATCCTCACTCTCTGATGATCAAAATTCTTTGGATGAGTCTGGAGCTCCTGAAGAAGACTCTTCTCGACTTGAAACTGCACATAAGAAGGATTTTGATCCTGAGAAGATTCTCGCAGATGACGATTGGGGATCCCTTGATTTTAATCCTACCTTTGTAGGTGAATATAAGGTTCCTTCTAGAGAGCTTAAAGCTGAAAAGAAGGAAGAAGCTAAAAATCAATCAACACTACCTGAACCTATGAGTAATAACTTTGTGGCCGCTTCTCAAACTTCTTCTCCCCGCACCTCTAATTCTGAAGAGTTTGATTCTTTGTCTTATGAAAGACCACCTTCTCTGTCTGAAATGGCTGATCGTTATGGTCGTGGTTTTCGCATTTTTGCTAAGCATGGGTATCATGGAAATGGTTGTGGCGCTCAGGAACAAGGAATAAAGGTTCCTCTAGAGAATAATCTTCACAACCATGCCTTTGGACTTGGCTATAATCCCTGTAAGCGCACTAAAGCTTCTAGAAGACCCTGTATTAGTGTTAATGCTATTTCTACCTCTCTGTCAATGCAACACCCCGAGTACATTGATGAGGATCCTTCGTGTGCTTGTGCTTTTGATGTTTTCCCTACCGATGATGCTTTAGCTGAATTTTTAGAGCATATGATACTCTTCCTCATTATCATCACAATAGGGGACTCCCTTATTGTTTGAACACTGAAGCCTATTTTGGAAAAGAGACGGATAACGATGAGATTGTGAAAGAATTCCCTCAGCTAAAGGATACTCCTCAACAAAGTAATCTTCTCATAAGTGACACCACTAATGTTAAGATGGATCCTTGCAATGAAGAAAAAGTTATTAAAATTGGAAAATGTTTGGATGAAGAGGAACAAAAACAATATGAAGATTTATTGCATGAATTCCCCGAGATCTTTGCTTGGACATACTCTGACATACCTGGTATAGATCCTAAGATTGTTACTCATAATATTGTCTTAGTCCCTGATGCTAAGCCCGTGAAACAAAAGATTCAGAAAATGAATCCTAAGGTGGCTTTGCTTGTTAAGGCTGAGATTGAAAAGTTATTGGAGGCTGGATTTATCCGCCCTATTGATTATTCCCCATGGATTTCAAATATTGTCGCTGTGGCTAAACCAGATAATAAAATAAGAATGTGTACCGATTTCCGAGATTTAAATAAAGCTTCTTTAAAAGATGATTTCCCTCTTCCAAACATTGACATGATAGTTGATTCTACGGCAGGACATGCCTTATTATCCTTCATGGATGGTTTTTCAGGACACAATCAAATTTTCATTAAACCTCAAGATCAATTCAAAACTGCTTTCACCACTCCTTGGGGTACGTTTTGTTGGATAATGATGCCTTTCGGACTTAAAAACGCCGGCGCAACTTATCAACGAGCGATGACCCTTATCTTTCACGATTACATGCATAAGACTCTAGAAGACTATGTTGATGATGTTTTAGCCAAATCCATTCTTCGCATAGATCATATTAAGATCCTTCGTCAAATCTTTGAAAGGATTCGTAAATATCACATGCGCTTGAATCCCCGAAAATGTGTTTTTCGTGTGGATAGTGGAAAACTATTAGGATTCATAGTTTCGCATCGTGGGATTGAGGTGGATACTAAGAAAATAGATGCTATTGTCAACATGCCACCTCCTAGAAATGTGTCTCAACTCAAAAGCTTACAAGGAAAAATTCAAGCTATTCATAGGTTTGTATCTCAACTTGCAGATCGTACTTTTCCTTTCACTCAACTTCTCAAAAAGAATATCACTTTTCAATGGAATGAGGATTGTCAGCAAGCATTTGAAGATTTAAAAATGTATTTGGCTAATCCTCCTATCCTTCGACCAGCCGAACCTTCTAAACCCTTCCTTCTTTATACGGCTGCGTCCTCTCATGCTCTTGCAGCATTATTGGCACAACATGATAAAGATGGTAAGGAGTGTCCGGTTGATTATATAAGTCGTACCTTACTCGATTAAGAGACCCGATATTCTACGATAGAAAGACAATGCTTGGCCTTGGTGTTTGCGACTCAGAAATTGAGACATTATCTCTTAAATTCAGAAGTCCACGTCATGGTAAAGCTTGATCCGTTGAAGCATCTTTTCTCTAAAACCGATTTATCAGGACGCCTAGCTAAGTGGGTTATGATGTTAACTGAATTTGACCTTAAATTTGTTTCACAAAGGGCAATTAAAGGGCAAGCGTTGACCGATCACTTAGCTGAGGCCCCTTCACCTTTCTCCTTCCCTAACCCTGAGTCTTTTCCCGACGACTTCATCCTTTGTACAGAGAAAGATGAAACTTGGGAGTTATACTTTGATGGCTCCAAGTGTCGTACGGGATCGGGGGCAGGTGTTATTCTGATTTCTCCTACAAAGAAGTCCATTCCCTTATCTTATCGTCTAAATTTCTTATGTACCAATAACATTGCTGAGTATGAGGCTCTTATAGCAGGAATAAAGGCAGCCTTGGCTTTGAATATAAAACACATACATATTTTTGGAGATTCTCAACTAATTATAAGACAAGTAACAGGACTGTATCAAGCAAAACAAGACAAGTTATCACAATATAAAGACCTTGCTATCTCTTTGTTACAAAAATTTGATTCTTACACCATAGAACCTGTTCCTCGAAAAGATAATCGACATGCGGACGCAATGGCATGTGTGGCTTCTCTTATATCTTTAGAGGACCCTGTGGTTGATCTTAAATTTGTTATTCACAACCTTATTTCTCCAGCTATTGTAGATGATTCCAGCCTGGTGACATGTTGTGACTTCGTAGACTCAGATGAACGGTACTCGCATATCGTAAGATACTTGACTGATGGTACCTTTCCTGATTCCGCCAATAGGAACACCAGGGCTAGAGTTCGCAAGTTGTCTGCTAGGTATATCATTCTTTCTAATGTTCTTTACCGAAGGGGTTATAGCGGTCTTCTCCTTCGCTGTCTTAACAAATCAGAAATCCCTATTGCTCTTGAAGAGGCGCATTCAGGTGCCTGTGGGGGGCATTTTGGAGGTAAATCCTTGGTTCAAAGATTACTTCGAATGGCATATTATTGGCAAACTATGCAGCAGGATTCTTTTTCATTTGTTAAGAAATGTCACCAATGCCAACAACACAATAATTTGATTCATGCTCCTGCCCAAGAACTCCGTTCTCAGGTAGATTCTTGGCCTTTCTCTGCATGGGGGTTGGATCTCATCGGTAAAATCTCTCCTCCTTCATCTCAAGGACATGTTTTCATTATAACCGCAACAGATTACTTTACAAAGTGGGTAGAAGCTGTTCCTCTTCGCTCCACTACAGCTGAAGTGATTTGTCGATTTCTTCTAGAAAACATTATTTCTCGATTTGGGACACCTTCCACTATAATCTCTGATAATGGGACATCATTTAAGAATAAAGATGTGAAGCAATTCCTCGAGAAATATCATATCAAACATCGATTTTCTACACCATACTATCCTCAATAAAATGGTCAAGCCGAATCATCCAATAAAATAATCGAACAAATTCTTCGCAAAACTATGAATAAGCATGGTAAGGATTGGAGTACTCATCTAATCTATGCTCTTTGGGCCTACCGAACGAGTGTACGAATTGCCACGGGAACTACTCCTTATAATCTTGTTTATGGTGCTGATGCTATCATGCCTTTAGAATTAGAGATTCCATCACTTAGAGTTTCTCTCAAAGGTATAATAGATGATGACTCCTATAGAGAACAAAGACTTCAACAGCTTGAGATGCTTGATGAACAGCGTATAAATGCTCTCGAGCATATTCAAGGGTATCACAAAACTCTACAACGAAACTATAATGATAAGGTTATTCAACGTTCCTTCTTAGTGGGTGACTTAGTGCTCTATGAGAATCAGCGCAATGTGAATGCCTTACCTGAAGAAAAGGGAAAATTCAGTCCTAATTGGCTTGGACCGTATATCGTTATTGAAGATTATGGATCAGGTGCTTACAAAATAGTGGATGTAGACGGTACGCCTCTTAAAGACCCTATAAACGCTATGCACTTGCGTAGATACTATGCTTAATTCCTCATTCCTTATCATTTATCTATTTCCTTTCTCACTTCTTCAAAATTGGATAATATGTTAACATATCTTTGTTAGAGCAAGTAGAATTAAATGATGTTTTGTTTAATCTATATTGCTTCGTTCCTGACAAGCATGTGTCTTTACTTTATGGTTTGTCTTGAATTCATTTATGTAAATTACAAAAGATTTACATTTGCATTATGTTGACATATTATACAATGTTTTTATGTGTTAAGTTGAATCATGTCATGTTGTGTTTAAATTCAAATTAAATCACATTGGTTATATGATTCGTAGGCTTAATACATACTTTCTTCCTTATCATCAATGTAGTACTTGATTAAATATTTTAATTAAGTCACACATGTATCAATTTAATCATGGCGCATTGAGAAATCAATCACATGGAAATTAAATTCAGAACATACATGTACATCTACCAAATGTCTTAACTTTAATCACAATACACATTGTTTAGGCATTAAAGATAACACATTTGAGACAAAGAAGCATATATATATATATATATATATATATATATATATATATATATATATATGTGGATCAATATACAAAGGTAGGTCACTACACATCCAAAATGTGACCTACCCTACATCATAAAATCATCTCCTATCCCTAGGGCTGGTGGCTGGAGAGTGACAACTAGATGCTCCCTCCTGATCCGGTCGTGCAGGTGGACCCATGGGGGTATACCGTGATATAGATCGTGAATGGCTCCGAGAGGAACTCCTATGATCCCTATCCATAAGGATAGCGCGATACGAGGTAGCCTCGGCCTGAGCTGCTGCTAGCTCACGCTGTGCTCGTTGAAGGTCCTCTGATAGAGCCCGCTCTCTCTCCCTCCATATCTCTACCTGTACTCGAAATGGGGAAAACAAATCATCATGCCGACCTGCGTTCCCTTGAGGTCTATAAGCAACCTGTGAGGAACTAGGGATCTGCGCTGTCGTAGAGATATCTGTCACTGCTTGCTGGATCAAGGAGCGCCACTCCTGCACATTAGCTGTAGCAGTAGAACAGATTTTGTGTCAGTACCATTTTATATCATCAAAGCATCAATCAATCAATATAAACCTACTATACTTGGATCTCCCTCACGCCAGTAGGGATCGTGATATGGTAGCATCTGTGACTGGGAACTACTAGGCTCCCCACGCTCGAGCGATCTGTGCACGATAGGTGCAGGTCTTCGTAGCGCCTCGTGTTCCCCCTTTTGGGGAATAACGGGAGGATCTAAGGCTACGGTATCATCCCCTGAATGGTGAGGAGCTGCATCTGACTCCTCCTCATCATCTCTATCCTCCTCCTCCTCCTCATCCCCATCCTCATCTGCATCCTCGTTCTCCTCATCATCATCTCTCTCCTCCTCGTCGTCATCCTCGTCCTCCTCCTCCTCGGCACTAGGCTGATCTCCTATAGGTGAATCAAGACCTCCTGCCTCCTCATGATCCTCTCCCTCCTCTGGCTCCTCTGATCTGGATCCCTGATCCTCATCTCGATCTCCATGCCTCCATGGACCTGGATGGCCTGTCGGGTGATCTGGTGGAAAGATAGGCCCTGGGTATGATCTCACAAACCAGGAATGATACCTGCGCTGTGCCCCGGGGTCTGCAGCATAATCAGTGACCACATCTTGATCGGACCCCTCTATATCTGTGATCTCAATATCGTCTATCGTCGGTCTCGCTACTGCTCTGGGTCTAGGAAGGACTCGCGAGTGTCGAGTATAGATGGGCACATCGGCTGGGACACACTGCTCTAGCCCGAACTGCCTCCGTACTCGGTCGAAGTAGAATGGGACTATGATGTGTGGATATCGTCCTCTCAGTAGGCGGTTCCTCTGTAGGCATGCTAACTATCTCTCCATCCCATCCCATCTGTGCATCCGCAGATATGGTCTCCACACGGTCACCTCGGCTGTCAATCTGTCAACTATCACTCTCCTATACAATAGATCTCCAAATCTCCACTCGCTGGTAAGTGGATAAGCAAATACCCTAGGTCGCTCGCTAGCCGTACTCATCGGATAGCCGACAGGCCTGGTGCATGTAAAATGCTCAAATATCCACACCTGCAGAAGTGTGCATGTCATCAAGCTGCAACCCTGTCCGAAAACATACTCCTTGAGGTCGTGATAGAGATGTGCAAGCATACTCCGACCCCAGGCATATACTCTCCTGTGTCTCTCCATAGCCCTAATGCACCACGTGAGACCCCCATGCATGTGTGTACCTCACCCATTAGGGTAGACAGCTAGTGCAATGATGGCTATCATAAGACGTCTCATGAGGGGCACCTCTCCTGTAGGATGTAAGAGTCAGCTGACCATGATACGACCTCTCATCTCGCTTGGCATGACTCTCCCTATGCAATATACCTGCTCCCTCTGATGATCCTCTACTGACCGATCGGTCGCATATGTCACGGTAGCTCCTCTGATCGGTAGGCGAAGAATGCGGTACACATCCTCAAGTGTCACCGTCATCTCCCCTACTGGAAGCTGGAACGTGCATGTGTCAGGATCCCACCGTTCCATGAATGCCATCAGCATCGCGGGATGAAATCGGATGGCCGGCATAAGAATCATAGACCACAAACCTACTATCGACAATGTGTCTCTCTCTACCTGAGTGAGTCGGGGAATCTGATCTCGCAAACTGTGAAGAATCTGTCCCGCCGTGTGCTCTCTCATATACGGGAGACCCTGCATCACAAAAACATAACTATAATCAGTACTCAATCATCAAAAATCATTCATGCAAAACTGTCGAACATCGTATGCTAACCCTGGCATCTCTCGCCAAGTCCTGATTGGGGCCATGGTGCCTTGTCAGGGACCATGGCACCCTAAAGGGACCATGGCGCCCTGAAGGGACCATGGCGCCCTGAGGGGACCATGGCACCCTGAAGGGACCATGGCGCCCCACAGGGACCATGGCACCCTGTGTGGGACCCATGGTCGGGTTCCAGGGCCCGCAAACGATCACAGAAAGTCAAATGCAGAAAATCAAAAGTCAGCGTTCAGTCAACTCACCTTGTCTAGTGGCTCGTCGTCGATCACGGCCTGTCGCATGATCTCAATCCTCGTGGGACGCTCCGGTCGTCGTGAAGGCATGATGATGGCTATGTGGGCTCCGCTGCAATGAACAATACTCAGAATCAACAAAGTGACAAATGCAAATGTCTCTTTCAAGGTATATACGTTCATTCCTTTACATTTACTTTCAAAACCCTAATTTTCCTCTTTCACTCATTTCATCATAACTTGAGTTTGGGAGATGCGATTTTCGAACCGTTTATTGCGTAGGAATCGTATTTTCGTTCCCCTACTCTCGGGATGTTCCAAAAAGTGCTCTGATGAAGCCTTTTCAGTGAACATCCCTCATCAATACTCTCTTACACGATTTGTCGTAAGTAAACATGCTACCCTGTTTCACCTCCCTAATAAGCAAGTCGAAACAGGGGGGGGCATATAGCTACTCACAAATTTCATCACCTTCCTTAGTAAGCATTAGGTGATTTTGTGATCTAACATGTGTTTTGTAGGGTGCGGTTCCTAACTGTGTACTACAGATACCGCTGGGGGCTTCGTCCGACAACTTATGGATATATCTTTTTTCAAATGATGTTTACTTTCTGTACTTTAGCTTGCATATGCACGTAGTACTCATATGACCGCTAAAGTGGGGGCTAAATGTAACGTCATAAATTGTACGCACTTGCTAAAGCAGTACAATTTAACACCTAGTTTAGCACCCGCCTTGGCGCAGTTGCATTTTGCATTGCATTTCCCCTTTAGCACT
Organism: Cryptomeria japonica; assembly: GCF_030272615.1. Classification (NCBI taxonomy): domain Eukaryota; kingdom Viridiplantae; phylum Streptophyta; class Pinopsida; order Cupressales; family Cupressaceae; genus Cryptomeria; species Cryptomeria japonica. The sequence continues at coordinate 105,253,060 of NC_081405.1, read as the reverse complement.
TTATTAATCAAATTAATTAGGTCTAAAGGTTCTATTTCATCATTTTCCACATCATAAAGTCGGGCCCTTTCATTAAAGCGTGCCCCTTTCATTTTATTCTTCCAATACACTACTTAATCAAAAACCCTAATTAGGCCCTATTCTGAGCTTGGGGGCTTGATTTCGGGGTCAAAACATCTCGAAATCACCTGTAACTTCGGGATTCTCTCTAAAATCATCATATCTGACGACCCTGAAAATTTGGTGAAAAGTTGTCGGGACCGTGGCGCCCGGAGTGCACACGGTCCCGAACATTTTTCTCGAAATTTTAGGAGCGCGATCCAATCATAAAATAAAGCTTAACCCCAAGAAATTGGCAGGATATTCAATCTCTAGGTCGGCCAAAAGACGAAATTACGACCTAGGGTTTCATACATAGGAGCTCTCTTTCTTCATTTGAAGGGATCCGAATTTTGTTTTCAGGGACCTCATATGCAACGAAAGAGCAGAACTTTGAAGACTTCAACAACTTTCAACATCCTTCTATCAAGCATTTATCAAATCCATTCATCCATTTAGGGCTTGGAAGACATTGAAGAACAATAGGAGATCACCGACTGAAGATTGGCTTGTACCTCTCCCTTGGGGGTTGGGTATGGTTTCATGTTGTTTTCATGTCTTTGCATAAGCTTCAATATATCATTTATCCATGCTTTAGATCACTTTGCATCTTGATTTAGAGCATTTACATTATCATTAACAAGCAATTAGGGTTTACTTTCTAGGTTGCTCTAGTTTGCTTACTTGCATTTTAGATCTTGCACACACAAGGTCTGCACACACATTACTTTTACAATACAACTTGGCTATTCGTGGAGGTGGAAATCACCGAAGCGGGGGTTTGACTAAGGCAAAACCCTATATAGCCACCCAAACATCCTTTTCAGATATAAGTGCAGGTTTCGAGACTCAGACGACGCCGCAGGTTGCAGATCCGGAAGAAGCAGGTCGAGACAACACCCCACATCAAATTGCAGAGCATAACACCAGGACAGGGGCGTGGGGCGCCCTGGTCCTGCCAGGATAGGGGCGCTGGGCGCCCTGGTCCCTGGGACAGAGGCGCTGGGCGCCCTGGTCCTCCTGACAGACAGCATTTCAGACAGTTTCCAAAGTGCAAAATAGCAGTTTCAGGTGCAGAATCAGGACAATGGCACCCGCGCCCCTGTCCCGAACATTTCCACTCAGATTTTGACTCCGGGTACGCATTTGCATTCTTGTCTTATCTTTGTATTTACAACTTTCCATTGTTTAAGTTCAATTCTGCAATCTTGTTATTAGTTCATACTTGCATTCTAGGGTTAGGAATTGAACTTGCATAATCTTACCTTTCAATTACAACAAAGGAATATAAATCCTAATAGGTAGCCCATGGCTCTCTCTTTCACAAAAAGAAGTAGCCAATTGTGTGATACCTCTAGGCTCTTTCGTATTCCGTAATGTGTGACAAAAGGTAGGATTAGGGCATGATAACCTAGTCTCGCTTTTTCCCCCACACAGTGAGCACACAATCATGACATGCGATTCAATGAGAAACAAGGGTAGGTGAGGGTAGGTAGGAGAAGGAAGGAGAAATAATAAAATATTCCACATGAGGTGGATCACCCACCGAAGGTGGAATGTAACAACAAGATAAGACCACAAAAGGTGGAATTTCTCTACATACATCATCCCCATGTGCACACTTCCCTAAGTGTCTCATATCCAAAATACTATGAAATACATTACCCTAAGTTAACTTAAGTAAAGTGTAATTATGAGACATAATTTACACCAACATATACCATGTAGAAGTTGATGATCAACTATAGGAGCCAAGAGTCATCCGCAAACAAAACGCCTACCACACAAATGAGATCAAGCAAAGATTATATGCTCTATAACAACCGAATAATTTTGTATTATTGCACAAATAATGATTGGAGATACAATTACCATGAATGAATATTTAATCCTTATAAGGGATGAATGAAACCCTAGGTGCAAACCCTAATGCTAAAATTAGAAGAACTAAAGTAATGCAAAGTAGGAGCTAAAATTATCTCAATTACATTTAGAAGTAAAACTAGAAAAGAAAACTCTAGACAATATAAAACACCTAAGTTTAACTTACTTGTGAAAAAGTAATAAAGGACCTAATTGATAAATAATTAGATAAAATGTCCTAATTACTCCAATAACAACCCTATTAGGACTCTTAAATGTTTTACACTTTCCTTACTTGTTGATAAATCTCCTCCTATATCTAAGGAATTAGTTTTATTTAGTTATAATGCGAGTCATTAGATTGAGGACTATATATGAATCCGCGTAGAACCAACAAAGTTCAATGTCTCTTTTCTGAGTAAAAGTTTGGAAGAAGTACAACATTTATTCTTTTTAAATATGAATAACAATATATTTGTTGAAGTAATTATCTGGTTTTGTTATTCACATGAATATCACTTTACCCAAGGAGGGCCTACTTGAGGTAATGCAACTCAGAGTTATGTTTTTATTAGATATCTTCAATTCTTTATTAGATTTCATGTAGTTGTACCATAGTATTTTGGTAATTACTGTTATCTTGGAACAATGTTGTTCTTTTCATTAGTATAGTGTAAGTGTTAATTGTAGATGCATTTGTTATAGTTATTCTCGTTGTCACGATCTAATTTCATTGTACTTGATCTTTCTGCAACATTTCATTATCAATCATTATAATCTTAAGCAATTACTTTCTTGCATTTTTCTTTACTACAATCTTTTCCTTCGACATGGATGACAAACTAGGTATAATCATAAGGCACATAAAGTGTAGACCCATTTCAAGTTTTACGTCTGTGGATTTGACAAGTTAAATGTAACTTATAGTCCACAAAATGGTGTTGCTTAGTTTTGGATAATTAATCCCTAAGTTGTAGAAGTTGTTAGGTTGGCACTAAATCACAAGTGGATACAAGAAGCTCTACAACACACACATCACAACGAGCAAACCTTAACATATTCTCAATCTAAGGTACACATGTAATTGTTTTGAGTGTTGATGTTATTTTAAACCTTTTAATTTGCATGCATACAAATATAATCATTAGTAGGCCAATTTCTCTTTTTGTGTTCATTAATTAAGATTATTAAGAAAAAATTTAGTCCATTTATATGAAATTATTGTAAGAATTTAGTAGAAATATCATGAAGCTCTTGGTTTTACCTATAAAATTGAATAAAATCATTACATAACGTAGTCCTTAAGGGTTTGTAACAATAACTTAGCTAAGATTACACCATCACAAGAGAGATTGATATATGTTTCCATGAATAAATTTTAATGAACATTAGATCTCCTTGGTCACAAATCATACAAGAAATATACATGCAACAAACACAAAAACTAAAGGTGCACATTGTGGAGGATAGTATATATTGGTATCCTTCTTGTTACCCTTTTGCTCTTTCTTTAGATTTGCTATTTCTTGCATATGCGTATATAAGGTGGCAGTGGGAGAACAAATGGTGTCAAGAATATGAGATATGGTGGAATGGACGAAGAGGGGTTGGGAATTAAGATGCATAGACGTATAGGTAAACATAATTGGTTATGATTTGGTATGGGGAGATCATACTATCTTTATGAATGGAAGGTGTGATAGTAGTGGTAAGAGAAGTAATTGTAGTAGATATGTGTGGAAAGCTAGAAGAAATTGAACTAGTAATGGTGGTGATGAAAAAAAGAGTGTAACCTTTGGTGGCAAAGCCATATATTATGGATTTAAGCCAAAGGAGAATACAATAGGTTCAATGGATGTATTAGGGTTGACAATATAGTTATTGGAAGTGGTAGGGTTGGGGTTAGAAGATGAAGACAAGTTGGCAGATACACCATTAGAAATATTCATCAAATATTTAAGGCCTTGTAATTTTTTTGTGCCATTAAGATATCTCACTAATTCTTATCTAGAATATACTTGCCAATTGTTGAGGGGATTGAATTTTTTGCAAGGCATCTATAAAAAAATTATCCCAAAATTCAAGTATCTTGTTGAACAACGCATACATCATGGTCATAATACTCTTTGTCACCTAAGTTGATCTCAATATGACCACCATGAAATATCAGAATGGGTGGTCATAAAAGGGTTTAAATGCACACTCCTAAGCATCGACAATAATGTGGTGATGATGTAGCTACGTTTTATTTAAAAAATTAGAGGTAGATCATATCTAAAAGTGGGAAACACAAAACCCAATGACAATACAAGGGTAGGTAGGGTGGCTAATAGGAAGGAAGCATAAATAAACACCAAACTCTAAAAGATAGATAACTCAATGATACACCATGACTAATATTTTAAAACATAATGTAAATTCATAAAATTGTATCCCAAAATACCCTTTGTGGTAAGAAACCCTAGAAAGAAAAATGAGTCTAAAAAGATTAGATAGGTTCATATAATGGCTTAGTCAACTTATTTTAAGGTTTATAAACTTTTGATTTGAATATTTAACCCCAAACTAGCAAAAGCCAAACTTTCCCTTTTTAAACCCTAATATTTAACTCTATTGATTTACCTTTACCTTTTAATATGGAACTCAAAGTGATAAAAATCTCCAAAAATCACAAGCTTATAAGATATTTATAATACAAACTTTAGAAAACAAAGGAAACATTTATATAACATTTGGGCTAAAAATAAAATACAAACATTTCATTTGTTACACAGAAGGAATAATATATCAATTATGACAAAAGGCAATACAATGGCTACAACAACAACAAATGAAACTAAAAATATTGTGTGGTTTGTTTATAACGACCTATCCTTGTACTTACATTTAATGCAACTTAGGTTTATAACCATAAAGTCCTCTCTTGAACTTTCGATGAAGTCATCTCACTAGGTCAAAGGGTTTTTGTACTTGGGCCTATAGACCAAAGGGTTTCCATCCTCTAGTTCTCCATGGATTTAAAGGTTTTCACCCTTACGTCTGAAACTCTAAAAAACATGTGCTATGAGAAGTATTTACTAGGGATTCTATGAAGGCAATTAGATTAAACATCCTTAGAAATGCATCCAACATTTAATAACATGAAGATCCATACTCAAAATAATAATTGGGATTCACATTGAATAAGGGGCTAGGTTGCAACCACCTCAATAAATAAAGCACATGTGTCTTCCCCTTCTAACACTAAAAAAATATGAGAATTCATGCTCAAAATACCGAATTCTAAATTTATTGGGTAGGAAAATACCTTCTAGAGTGGTCACTAAGTCACAATTGGCAATTAATGGTGATCTATGTTTTGCAAAGGTAAGTAGGAATGGATATTGAAAAATGGTGGGAGTGTTAGGGTTCAAGAGTTGTGGATATCACAAGACTCATACCACTAGTTGAGAGTTAGGGAGGTGTGGTTGAGTAGGAGGCATTTTAGGAGGATGAGTTCTAATACTCCAATAAGAATAAAGGAGAAAGGTGGAGGATGGATAGAAGGTATGCTTGGACATGGATAAGTTTCATGACTCAATAAGAGAAAGGGAAAGCAATGGTTGGAAGAAAGGTATGTTGGTCAAGAAAACTCCAAAACATTGATAAAGAAAAAAGGAGTAGAGCTTGATAAAATAGTATGCTAGAATGAAAAGACTGAAACTTTGACAAAAAGTTCACACACAAGAGTTTGGACACAAAACCCAACTATACTTAGAGAAACTAAGATCAAGATGGTTGAGATTGATCAAACTTAACTTATCAAAATGAAAAGGAAAATAGACTCTTAGTTCCAACATAAACAAAAATCTACTATCCTTCATGTTAATATGGGAAGAATCAAATAAGATTTACACATATAAGAATAAATCAATATAGAAATTAGATAATGATAGTTGAGATTAATAATCAACAATAGTTATTCTAGGTTGACAACACTTAAAAAGGCAATACTTAGTTATATGACCGAACAATGTATGCCAATGATGAATATTATAATGCCATGCTAGAATATGCTCAAAAAATGGTGTGCATCTTTGTTAGAATCCCTTAGAACTTATGTTGGATTTTCTTTTGAAAAGATAAAGTAATAGTTCATTGGTTTTAGACAAGTTTGTGGTTGTAGACTAGACCTTTGAGTCTAGATTCACCCTTGCACACAAGGAATTTTTGTTCTTTTGCTCACCTAGTGAATCTTTGTAGCCTCTAGCTTTTTTGATATCTATGAGACCAATTATATTTAAAAAGACCTTGATAAGATTGTCATTATACCATTTATTACCTATATACACAAGGGTGAGGACCTAGAATACTATATAACATTTATCACCTATAGGGGAGAGGACCTTGTCATTGAGCGTGTTCCAATAATTCTTATAGAACTTGTTGATTTAATGCCCAATATTTTTGACAATATTGCACCAATAGTTGTGACTTTAAAGTTGTTAGTGTTGATGATGACTACCCATGATTGAATGAAATATAGTACTTAGATCTAAAAAGCAACAAATCATGTGATGCCACATCAGTGCACCAATAAAACATGACTTAGTGCACAAGTATTGGTCTCACTTTTTTTTTTTTGGGGGGGGGGGTACAGTTTTGGACACATTGGCAAAAAGCATATTAATGTGACATCATATTTTATGACGTGGCCATGAAACCTTAGTTATAAGCAGGGGACTCGCGAAGTAAGTTGTAAAAAAATGGGAGTGATTCAAAAATTCCATTTAGGATTTTGAGAAGCATGAAGTTAGGGTGCTCAACTACGGAGTCTTCTCTCCTATACCATTTATGTTTAGTTTGAGGAAATGTTTTGGTATAAGGGAGAGGAAATGGTTGTTGAACATGTTCCATGTTTATTTAATGTCCAATATTTTTAATAATATAACACTAGTAGTTGTGACTTTAAAGTTGTTAGTGTTGATCACGGGTATTGATAATTGAATGAAATGTATTCTTTAGATATAAAAGGCAACAAATCATGTGATGCCACATCAACAAACCAATAAAACATGACTTAGTGCACAACTATTAATCTCACTTTTTTGGGGGGCCAATTTTGACTCCTCAACAAAAAAACATGTTGATGTGGCATCATATTTGACCATGTGGACTTAAAACCTTAGTTATAACCAAGAGACTTGTTAAGTAAGATGTAAAAAAATGAGAGTGATTTGAAATTGCAAAGCAGGATTTTGAGAAGTGGTATAACAACTACTAGTATTATATATTAAAAATATCAAACATTAAATAGACAAATGCTATAACAACTATTGAAACATGTTCAACTACCAATCTTTCCCTATACCAAAACTTTTTCTCAAACTAAATATAAAATTAAATAAGAACTAACATGAACATACTAATTTCACAATTACAATACTACCTACTTCTATATTATCTTAAAAAATGTGAAGAATGACATTGTTTACTATTTTCTTCTATTGCAATCCAACTTTTATTTAGAATTAATTTTTCTATAGATCAAATTCTAAAAAAAATATAATATTAACTTATAAAATCTGACAATTGTGAACCTCTGTAATTATTAATAGTCAACATCGACCTTCCAAATCTGCCGATAGAGTAAAATCTGTACGTCGCACCAGCAATCTGAGCTTTGCTTGCAATCAAATTCTCTCAACCTTATTTCAGTTCTGACTTCCATGTCTCAAGATTTTTCAACATTATTCTCTTGGCATTGCCGAGGGCTTGTCCCTGCCAATTTGGTTCAGAAGAAGATTTCATCACACATCCATCGTTCCAGATCGATGTGAATACAGAAAAGATAGCTTGGAAAAATTCCAGAAGAGAAGAAAAAAATGGCGTCTGTTTCTCTTTCGGCTTTGGGATCCTCAAAGCCCGCCGACTCAGAGCCATCTGATCAGTCCACGGCTCTTCTCACCGAGACGTCGGACAATCTCCTCGACAGATTTGAGCCCACAAAAAACAATCACTCTTACTTAATGATAGTTATGATGGCAATTACATGCCTCAGTGCAGCTTCCGCCATCGCATTTGCCTTCCTTTTCTTCACATCTAGGGTTTCGACCTCGCGACCTGCAGACCCAATTCTTGAATTTGCTCGCCGACAAACGAAGCTGGAGCATCCTGTGGTAATCCTGGTTTCTTCTGACGGATTTCGGTTTGGGTATCAGTACAAAACCCAGACACCCAACATCGACAGGCTAATCGCCAATGGCACCATGGCAGAATACGGTATGATCCCTGTTTTCCCAACCCTTACATTTCCAAACCATTATGCAATTGCGACGGGACTATATCCTGCTTGGCATGGAATCATCAATAATCACTTTAGGGACCCCGATACTAATGACACTTTTCACATGCAAAACCATGACCCTAAATGGTGGCTCGGAGAGCCTCTTTGGGAGACTCTAACAAAAAATGGTCTGCCCGCTGCTACGTATTTTTGGCCAGGGTCTGAGGTCATTAAGGGCCCCTGGAATTGTCCCAAGGGCTTTTGCCAACAGTATAATGGCTCTGTTCCATTTGAGGAAAGAGTGGACACTGTGTTGGGTTATTTTGATCTAAATGCTTCAGAGAAACCCAGATTCATGACCCTTTATTTTGAAGATCCTGATCATCAGGGCCACAAGGTTGGACCTGATGATCCCCAGATTACTGATGCTGTTTCTCGGATTGATTCGATGATGGGTAGACTCATGAATGGGCTTGAAAAAAGAGGGGTTTTGGAGGATGTGACGATTATCATGGTTGGTGATCATGGCATGGTGGGTACCTGTGATAAGAAGCTCATCTTTTTGGAGGATTTGAGTCCTTGGATCGACATTTCTCATGATTGGGTGCAGAGTTATACTCCTTTGCTTTCCATTAGGCCTCCCCCATGGTTCTCTGCTTCCGAAGTGGTGGCGAAAATGCGAGAAGGCTTGAATTCTGGCAAGGTGAATAATGGAGAGTATCTGCAGGTCTTTTTGAAAGAGGATTTACCGGATCGGCTTCATTATTCGAGTAGCGAGAGGATCCCTCCTATCATTGGGATGCTTGCGGAAGGATTCAAAGTGGAACAAAAGACCTCTAAGCGTCAAGAATGTGGGGGAGCACATGGCTATGATAATGCGTTCTTTTCTATGAGGACAATTTTCTTCGGCCACGGTCCTCGGTTTGCAAGAGGGCGCAAGGTCCCATCTTTTGAGAATGTTGAGATATATAATTTAATCACTTCCATTCTGAACATTCCTGGAGCACCTACAAATGGCACCCCATCTTTTCCAGAGTCGATTCTCCTGCCTACCCATTGATATATTTATTTTAAATCTGAAATTTTAGCCTGGATCTTTGTTGCAAGACAAGCGGGTCATGTAGCATAGGTTGGGCAAATAATTCTTAATAATCGCTGGAATTCAGAGGCAATTTCATGTGATGACTTTTCTCAAAAAATTAGCTTCGAAGGAGTATGATCTTAGACGTCATATATTTCAAGGGTCAGGGCTTTAACATATGTAAGTAAAGAAGTATAATTTTCCCCTTGGCAAGGATCATGGCAGCACTCTTAGGATCTGGTATTTTAAAACATCTGGAAATATCCATTTCATTGCCTATTTTCTGTATAGTTACTTTTTAATAAAATTCACTTTAGGATTGGTGCTGCTTTATGCTCATTTTCTGTATTTAGTGTTGCTCTTGACTCGGCAAGTATCAAGTCAACCTTAAGGTATCTCATTGTTTCCCTATTTTTGGAACTAATGCATATTCATGGAACACCGTAGTAGATCCGTGAGTAGCTAATTTAATTTTATATTTGCAAGAAACTAGATGGTTAAAATCACTTTCTATGGGACATGGTTATTATGTGTACATTAATTAAATTGATAAAAATCTATTCAAATTTTTATTGTTGAAGGTTCTCAAGCTCAAAATGTTGATTGCAGATGTTAAGATTGTTCAAAATATGTGATACTTAAAATGGCTTTAATTTTTTAATTTTTTTTTTGGTCAATGCCCTGTAATTATTGTCTTTGGTATGTGTCATTGCATTTTGGATACAGTGTTATAATCTTGGCTTCTTTTGTCTTGTACAATCTGTTCAATTGATATTTCATCTGTATTTCTGTATTGGATAACCTTGCTGGGGTCTTCTGGCTGGTTCAATGTTTCTTTTTCTTAAGGCAAAGCCTGTGTAGCAGCTGCAATTAAGTGCTCTTGATGCTCATATAAAAATGATGAGACATGTTTCTTATGAATGTTGCAGTTTTTCTGTCCCCATGCTATCCAAGAAGACTGATAATTGTCTATAAAATCACTTCATTGGATCCATCTATCTGAGTATCATGTGAAAGTATCAAACTCAAATCCCATTTTTAGTTCTTCTCAGAATGAGTATGTTTTAGCATCTGTTTCAACAAATTCATTTCTGTAACCTTTTCCTGTAAATTTTCTCAAGATTCGGAATAAAAGTGTTTTTGCCACTTATTTGTACAGATGAATTGTGCTCCTTTTTTCTTTGAAGTTGAAATTCATTGTTTAAGATCAAAGTTGCTTGGAATCTCAAGTCTGAAGCCAAATGGCTATGCAAATCTGACAGTTACAAAACAAAAAATATAGAAGGCTAGATAAAGCCTATTTATATTAGTAAGCACAGAGAGAGTTAACATTAGAAAGAACTTTTGTTTGTCTAAATTTTCTTTGCGGTCCCTACATCTGTTATCTTTTCTTGTTGTTTATATTATGTTATATTCCATTGCATTTTGAGAGCCAACTTTTTAAGTTGATGCTTTTGCATTTTTAATATTTTGTGTCTGTCTATGCATTGTACTTGTGATTCTTGGTATGAATCAATAACTTGGGAATGAGATGATGTATTTGCGCTCAGAGTATTCATTTATGACTTTGTATATTAATTTGAATTGGGTTGTGTATTGTTGCAATTTTATAATATAGATTTTGTTTTTGCCAAAATGTTTTTGAGAGTTTGTTGTGTTTATTAGTGATTTTCCTGTTTCGCTAATCTGAATCTGCCGCACAATGTCCTTGTGACACTTGGGCTAGACTCGATCATATAGTAATGATAGCCACCATGATGAACTGTGTGATTAAACTGTTTTGTGATATTCAACAGTGATCTATGGGACTCCGCTCATATGCTGCAAGCTTTCGAGTTTGAGGCTTTTGAGCTCAGGTGAGTTTCCATATACTATATAGAATCAAAGTTTCTGATAGGGCTTTCTATGTAACTGGAATCTATTATTGTTTGCTGTAGCAAATGCAAGAAGTTTCCTTCCAGTGGTACAGCAGCCGCTGCTTTTATTTCAAATTATTTTTTAGTAGAAAGTGACTTTCCTTTCACATCAGATGGTGGACAGCATTGTCATCTCATAAATAATTTTGATCTCAAGGATAAACCAAGATTGAATGTGAAATGAGAATAATGCATTAATCCCATCATACCAGTCCTAATTAGTCAGTAATGGACACAGATAACTAACATTTCAGCAGTCGTTTTACTTTGTGATTTTAGGGTTTTAAAGTCTTTTAAACTTCACAATGAGTTTTTTTTCCCTCCTAATGAAATGCTAGCAGACAACATTTGCTTTCTAAATAATAATTTTTGTTTACGTCTTTGTTTTAAAATTTAAATTTTTATCTCGCTTGTAGTTTAACAACATCTCTTGATTTTAAGCAAAGAGAAAACTGTCTTAAAATTTGGTTACCGTCCTAGAGTACATAGAGAAGACATATTTTATTGCATGCAAATAGAAAGCCATTCGTTCCATGCAAGCAGAAAACCAAGAGTAATGCTATTAAGAATAAACACTGTTACACGTCTGTACTGGCACCTTCATCCTTTCCATTATTGCATTGATGGTATTATTATTAGTTACTGTCTGCAGGCAGGTGTGCTATGTCATTCATGCATTTCAATTAGTTTCAACTTCTCATCCAGCCAAAATAAAGAACTAATCCTACTCAATAAAACTTCTGCTGTGTGATCGTACTATTTATTAAAAATTCCCTTCAACAAACATTATTTAAATGCACTGTGATTGGATGTAAGGGTATTTTTCATTTCAAAACTGTCTTATTGTGATCACAAACAAAATGAATTGAAAAATCAACTGTCAATTTATATATGATAACAATAGAAATGACAATGGCAATAGGGGAGGAGGGTGTTTTTACTCACTGTGGCTTTTCAAATTGTGGTAGACACGGTTGCATTGGCCAAGCTTTCACTGGGATCTTTGGCCACTGTAGTAACCAGTCTCATTTCATGTACACTCGACAGGATTAAAGCTGCTCTTAATTGTGAGAACCCCTGAACAACACACACAGCGAGTTTTAGCTACTAGCAAGGTCCTTCGAACTCGATCCATATTTCTCAGTCTTATTAGTTCCTACTGGTTCCTGCAGATAGGTAGGTTATTCACACATCTGTTAGATTTAAATACTGAGAAGCAGTCAGCCAAACAAAATTAACAATTGAAACATTTTTTTATCACCATGTCTAATGTTTGGACTGTAATTTCCTTTACCAAATTCAAAAGGAGCAATTTATAAAAGTATTCTAATTGGCTGCTGAGCATTTTCTTTAACATCAGTCTTATTGCCCCGTTCTATGGTCCAAATTGCCAATATTTTTTCCCGTCGTTAAGTTGTTAGATTTCAACAGATATCATAGGTGTAGGTGGCATTCATAATTTATTTTTACTGAGCTTGTGGGTCAGTACTTAGTCATCTATATTTTATTTCCAGCATTCTTTCTGTAGGGTTAACAAGTCGTGCCATCAACAATACATTTGAAGTAGAGAAATCCTTTTTACTATGATTGCAAAGGAAAACTGGAAGCTTTACTTGGTTGCCAAATCGATGTGAAATTTAATGCATTGAGATAGAGATTGTGCTGATGAAATGGATACATACTATATGAATATGACCATTTTGATTGACCGCTCCTGTCATTTAAGATTGAGTTTGGGACGGACTACAAGATAGATGAGCTCTCTCTACATAGAATTTAAGGCATTCCCTCTTTTCAACTATTGTACCAAGTGATATCAATGTCCACTATGATGGACTTCTATTTAATCAGTCTACACTCGCAGCATTATATATATGTGTGTATATATATGTACATTCTGTACCAACTGATATCCATTTAATGAGTCTGTTCTTGCAGTGTATATATATATATATATATATATATATATATATATATAACTTCACTAAATAATGATTCCAGTGATACTAAAAGTATGCAGTAATTCATGTGAAAATCTTTCATATTCTTTTAGTGTTGATTCTATTGAGTTCCATTTTATACCCATTTCCACTGTCAGCAATAAAAACAATGACCAAATTACCTATTAGTTCTGGGGTCCGTCTCTTTAGGTTAGATATTTAAATAGGAAAATTAAGTTTAAGAAAGAAAATGCCTCGCATTTCTTGTAATTTTCTCCTATCAAGTTATTTTTCTTTTAAATTCAAAAACTAAAACTAACGGAGTATATAATAGATGAACATAGCATAGAAAGGTAACTTGCAGTATGTGTAAACAATTCTCAGCATTATTGAAATTCCGTTCAAGATTTGTATGTATTGTTGCTTCCCTTTCGTTGTTTGACTGCAACGATAATGCATTAAACCATGGAATATAAAGAAAAAATTAGAAAGAGGGAACAAGTTTATCATAACAAGGATGTCTTAAGTTTGCAAACAGTCAAATCTTGTAACAAATAGTTTTAATAAATGTAGGATATACGTGAACTCATAAATACGTGCAGGACAAGGTGGGTTTGTAGGTAAAAAGTTTAAAAGTTTTAGGTATGTGTATGACCTACACTAAATTGCACCGTTTGTCACTATGCACATCTATTAGGACATTTCTTAAAGAGATCCAAAATAATAGCAATAGAAATGACATGGATATGTAAATTTTTCTTTTTTGCCTCCACTTTGAGTTGTATGTAAATTCGAAATAGCCATACATCTCAAAGTATAAAGCATTTGCTAAACATCAATAAATATTCAAATATCAAATAATATAAAAGAAGGCTCCATATAAATTAAGAAACCTTACAAGGTGTTATCAAATAAGTTTGTTTTTATATCGCTCAACAAAATTATTTAAGGTAGAAAAAAAATATCTATTTAGAAAATGAGTAGTGGTTTTTGGCAGGGTAGCCATGGGATGAGATAGAAGATGCATGGCTTGCAAGGCATGTCATATGAGAATGTTTCATTTAGTCATGGTAGTGAGTCTTTGTAGCATTTGCCATTTTAAAAATCTCAACATAGAACACTATTGACAATGTATGCCCTCTCATCAATTAGTTGGATCCAAATGATGCAGGGGTGGCAATGTGTGCCCTCTCATCAATTAGTTGGATCCAAATGATGTTAGGAATTACCGGAAAAGGAAAATACAATCTAGAGATAAGCATGCAAAAATATAATAATGTGAAGTAATAGTGATATTTTAGGTACTTAGGTTCCCAAAAATTTTATTGACAACAAAAATAGCTCTAAATTTTCTTTATTTTTGCATACACCTCGCACGTGTAGGCATACACCTCGCACGTGTAGACCTAATGGATTATACATATCCACCAAAAAGTTGAACTAATGTTCTAAATATGACCTTTAAGAAAACAAACTAGCATAGTTCACCCTAAGGGTTTTAGTGCACACTAAATTTACTATAATTAATTTAATAGGATTATATAATTGAAATACATAATCTCGCAAGTTGAAATGAGTTAAGGTTAGATTTAGGGTCATGACGACTCTCCCATTCTCCCGTTCTCCCATAAGAAATTACCCTTGTAAGCTAAATAGAACAATAATATGTCCATAATGTGTATAGTCGAAGTGACTTAATTAAAATGACATTGCTCAATTACAATAATTTTAATGACTCCTACATATTAGTTAGCATCAAATTCAAATTTCAACCGAGGTTACCTCATCTCAATTTTGTCCATTTTATAATAATGTTTAGATCATCAATTCATTAAAAACATAACATTAGATGAAGGGTTTACATCTCACCACATTATTTAATCACCCTAGAATAATTACAAGTAAAAAATTGGTCACAACTAACATAATCATTAATTCCACTTACTAGAATCATATGTTCAACAAGGTTGTTGTTGCCACCAATTGGAGTTGTTTAAATCCATTAGCTTGTCAATCTTCACAATTCACCTCAAAGGTCCTATTGATTAAAATTATATTTATAGTTAATTCCTTCATTATTAAATAGTTCACTTGAAAATAATATTAGTATAACTTTCACTCCCTAGTTTTATTTAAATTGACTCATATTATTATTTTTTATTGGTAATGTTGTGATTATTTTTATTTATTAAGAACACTTTTAACTGGAGCTACGAATTAGTGGGGGTCACAATGGGGGACCCCCTCCCCGAAGGATTACATGATGAGGTATTAACACCTCCTCGATGAGATGAATGCCACACTTACATATATTTTTGTTATATCTATCTCTCCTTATCACTCCAAACGCCTTATCTCTCCAAACATCTCCTTATCACTCCATTACAATTCTCCTTATCTCTCCAACACGGGCTTTGTCGCTCCTTAAACTGGCAGGGGGGCATCATGATCAACTAGCAGGTGGGCATCATGATCTTGGCAGGGCACAGCGAACACGAAGAGACATCAACGCCTCACCAATGAGAACACCAATCGCAAGTCACGGGTGGATACGGGGGCAACGTGGACACCAATCACAAGAGGAGACTAAGTCAGCCGTCAAATATCGCTACAACACAAAAACCGTGGTATGAACACCACCAAGAGAAAGTGTATCCGCACAAGGCGAAGGGACTTGAAAATGGGACTGCCCTCTCAACAGGGCTCATGACAACCGTCACGCTGCGGGGTCATCCCCAGTTGACTCATATTATTAGAGTTATGCAACTTCCTTATTTAATTCAATCGCTTTTAATTTAAAAATCCAATCCCAACTAAATTAGATAATCACATTTTACGATTTAATAAAATAAGACATAATAATTATGGAGTTGCATCCTTTTAATAATTAGAATAATATAATGAATTATATAAAATAAAATCAAGGCTAAATAATAGCAAGTGGTGTCCTTGTAGAACAATTAGGAGACACCATTTAGTTCTTAATAAGAACACAATTAGTTCATACATGATGTTTCAAAAGGAGAGAGAGAGTCAATAGTCCACAAGGTTTATTAAGGAGGTCAATAATACAAAAAATGTGCTTCAAGAGTCACACATAAGGTTGAACCTTACAACTTCCATCCTAATGAGCGTAAATGCTCTATCTATTGTGGACAACATGGATGCATAACTATGTGTGCCATATCAAAGTCAATTCTCTTGCCAATAGATTGACTGCAACCTAAAATAGAGAGCCCACTACCTCTCAAATATCAACACAACTTGCCATTCATATCTTTTTCTATAATCCACATTTGTAGATTTTATGTGAACAACTTAGATAAGTGAGAGAGACAAGAGGGGAGAACGGAGAGATAGAGAGGACTATCAATATGGGAAATACCCTCAACCCTATGTACCCTAACTCCTATATCATACACCCCATACAAGAGAGGGAGAGGTGATGACCTAGAGGGTGGAGGGAGAGAGAAGAACAAAGAGAAAGAGAGGGCAATTTGGCTTTACCATTCTGAAAATGTATTTTCATTTTGTGCATTTTCATTTGGTGCTCACCTAATTATTTGCATTGTGA
Organism: Cryptomeria japonica; assembly: GCF_030272615.1. Taxonomy (NCBI): domain Eukaryota; kingdom Viridiplantae; phylum Streptophyta; class Pinopsida; order Cupressales; family Cupressaceae; genus Cryptomeria; species Cryptomeria japonica. Next base: position 105,236,322 of record NC_081405.1, on the reverse strand, counting down.
AATACCAACCCTTTGGGTTGGGTTTGCATTGGGCATCCAACCCAAAGGATTTGACGACCATTTCATGTCAAAGACATGTTTTTTTGACAGGATAGAAAAAAATCACACCTTTTTTGTTGTGCTCTCCTTTAGGTTGCACATGTTTCAATGCACATTTAGAAAAATACCACGATGACACTTATCTCTCTCTCTCTCTCTCTCTCTCTCTCTCTATATATATATATATATATATATATATATATATATATATATATCACATTTTGATTATATTAAGGTTTTTCATCTTTAATTTCTTTTGTTAATGTGTCAGTTTTTTGTCAAAAACCAACATGTGGTATTTTGGGTATAATTTTTTACTCATTCATTGGATTTTGAAACAAATTACATGTTTAGAAACTAGACTCCATTCTACAAGCATTGAAAAAAACTAATTAGTTTTCAAAAAGTTTAGGGGGGAGCACATTTAAATTTTTGGTTTTTTAGGATGTGTCCACTTTGAAGATTAGTAAAAATATCATATATTCATTAAAAAATAGCCAAAAAATCCATCATAAACTACATGGTGTTAGCTAATTTCTCATTGAAGTGATTTTTGAAATTAAAAAAAAAGGTTAACATTTTAGGGGAGCACAACAAACGCTATATTATTTTTTTTGCAAAAAACATGACCACTTTGTGCTCTCCCACTTTTTGAAGCCCTTAATCTTCACCATTTGCAAAAAATAGTCATTTAGAAGGTAGATTCAAAGCACTACAACTCTTTTTCTTGTTGCATCTTTAAATTTTTATCGTAACTATCTTCATTTTCTTTGTCACCTTTTTTGCACCGTCTTTGCCATCAATCATGTTTCTTTGCATCTTTCTCTTTACCACGTCCTTGGCTCTCATTTTTCCTTTTTAATGTCTAGTTGTTTGAAGCCTCTATCGTATTTAGACTTATCATTAACAATGTAGAGTAATAAGCATCAACGAAGCCAATTGAAGCCACCAAACATAATAACATTGAGATTTGTTATAACCAAAGATGATTTGCCTTGTTTATCATTTGAATATGCTTGCTCTTACATCCTAATAAATACACACTTGAATCATGGCATGCAAAGAGAAAGAGAACCTTGTGACATCATGATAGTACTTGTGTTACCCCATTTATTATGTTTGAGTCCCTTATTAAATTAGAGAAAAAATCATTTTAATGTTATAACTGTAATTTTTCAATTATATAGAATTGCCACGAGAATAAAAAATAAAAGCTTGAATCCCTTCCAAGTGACTACTCTTAAAATGCACAAGAGGTAAGATAAAATTTCTTTAAATAATTCAAATAAGAAATTCTCAATTTCATTTTAATTTTGTACCTATGTTTTTCCAATTTTATAGAATAACTTTAACAGTTAAAATATAAACCTTAATCCCTTCCATGTGACTACACGCTTAAAATGCATAACAAACTAAGATATTTGCTTTAAATAATTCAAATAAAAACTTCTCTTTTCTACACATGTAAAACATACTTAATATTTAAAATTTATAAACTATTATCCACAAACAACCAAATTAAATCAGGTTACCCAATGGGACAACACTAAAAACACACATTTTGATAACATAAGGGATGTGTTTGGGTATAAAAGATATAATATAGATGATAGGTTTATCTTCTTCAATCACTTTCTAGACAATCTGAATTTTCCACGTGATAAATTTTCCTTGGAACATGATAAGTATTGTTGACAATTCTTGCTCAACATTAAAGAATGATTTAAACCTGATTTTGATAAAATAGAATAACTTTCAAGCAAGTGGATCAACAATGGCCATGGTCACCACAAATAAATTTGTGAGAAAACTATTTTAGTGGGCTTAAAGAGAAGAGTGTCATAGATAAAGTAACAAATTGAAAAGTAACTAATGTTTGGTGATTCACAAAGAAGAGGTAGATTTATTTTTTTGGGAGAGGTCTCAAATTTGTGGATAAAGAATATTTTCAAAGTGAAATCTATGATAATGGTGCAAGTTATTCAAATGATGTTGGGGAGCTTTTTATTTTGGTGAATTATCATTATCATGTTAACGCTCAAATCTTTATGATGCTTGTTGGGTTCTTTTGGAGTCAGGGGAAACCATGGTGATGAATGGACCTTAGCTTTGTCCTCAATATTCATGACAATTACCAAACCATGGTGATGAATGAACCTTATCCTTGTCCTCAATCTATCAATTTTGGGTTAAGGTTTCCTTACTAATAATGGTTTTAGCCTTTTTATTTTAGTCTCGGTAGTCTTCAATCTAACAATAAGTGGATTGGTTTTTCGCACTAGAGATAGAAACAATGGATAGTGAAGATGACATAGATAATGGTCATGAGGGAATTCTATAGAAAATTATAGGAATTATAGTTGATATAAAAATGTTTGTATTGCCTTTTGAAGATTTTATTAAGGCTCCTTATATTTTTTGAATATGGTCCTCCATTATAAAGATATCAATAATTGTTATCTTTTTGTACAAAGTTTTAAATATATCGTTCTGACCTCCAAGGTCAATTTTATATATAATAAATATATTTTCTTAATATAAACTTTTCTTTAAAATTCCTTTTAATGATATTTAAAAATAAATTAAAAAAATGGAAAGGAGGGGTTTGGTTGTAGTTGTGTAGGCTGCACCCCTCACTCCAATCCATGGGGGCTATAACCCCAACATGGAAGTGCCTGATGGTCATGGCCAAGGTGGGGTCATGCCCCACAAAGAGACTACACTTGTAGCTATGGTGGGGAAAGGTCATGTCTTCCAAATCTACCTCTCTTTTTTTTTTCTTTTTCTTTTTTTAATTTTTTTAAAAAAAATCTCATATTGCTTTTAATCAAATGTATGTATGCATAAAGTATGACATTTAAGGCTTAATAAAGTAAGACATCATATTTATGGATTTGGAAATTTTGATACATGCTTTATAATCATTAAAATAGTATCATTAATTATAAAAAAAAAGTTTTTAAAAGCAAGTGATTCCCCCATAGAACAACTAGGAGACATCATTCAATTCTTAATAATAGCACACAATTACAACCTGATGTTTCTTAGAGAGATAGAGAGTCAATAATCCAAAAAGTTTTATAAGAGATCAATAATACCAAAAAGTACTAAAATCTAGTTTACAAGGCTTATCGAATGATTTAACTAGTTGGTAATATTTAGGTCAACCAATAGGAAAAATTTGCTTCAAGAGTCACATGTAAGATTGGGCCTTATAACTTACATCCTAATGAAGCATAAATGCTATATCCACCATGGACAACATGGATACATAAATAAGTATGTGTGCCAAATCAAAAGCATTTATCTTGGGAATGTACTAACTAGGGCCTAGGAATTGAGATCCCATTGTATTTTTAGATACCAACACATGACTTGTCATCCACATCTTTTTCTATGTACTCCACATTCATAGAGTCTAGGTGCACAACTTGGGGATTTTATTTCCTACTCTATGTACTTTGCAAAGTTCATTTCCATTCTATTTGCATTGTCTTTGTCATTGATGTTGTTGCTCTATATCTGTTTCTTTGCCACTTCCTTAGCTCCCTTTTTTTCATTTACTATCTTGTTGTTTGAAATCTATCATATTTAGACTTATCATTATTGTGTTGCAAAGTAATTGGAATCAATGAAGCCAACATAAGTCACCAATGATAATAACATTAAGCTTTGTTGATAGCTTGTTGTCTCTTCTCCCATCTAGATAGATTGTATGAGCCATTGCCATCCATGCCTAAAGTGGAGGGTTAGAAGCTTCAACCTTTGTAAACCTAACCCAAAAAATGATATTGTGATAGAACCTTGCTTATTATTTGAAACTTTCTTTCTCTTACATCGTAATAAATATCACCTAAGTCATGACTTGTGAAAAGAACATTTGAACATCACAATAATGTTTGTATTATCCCACTTATTATGTTTGAGCTCCTTATTAGTTCCTGCTATGAAACTATAGGGGAAGGACGCATCTTTAAGAAATGATTAAACTACATGCTAATAACTAATCAGATTTGAGCTTTTTTCAAGTCTTGTTTTTCATTTTCACTTGCATCACCGAAACTACATATTCTTTAACACAAATAATTCAATTTTTTGGCATGTGCTATTGCCCTTTGTTTTAGTTGGCAGAATGTCAAGAAATGAGAGTTTTCCTATAAATAACCTCGTAGGACAACAACAAATGAGAGTTTTTCTAGAGGACAATTGAAAGCCAAGATAATGTTAGTAGAAAATTGATTGCATATTTTCATAGTATTTTTTTTAAAAGAAGAAATTGCATTGTCATTTTGAAGCAAATGAATGCCTCTATTGATAATCTGAAATCTTATTAATAGCCATATTTGTTTTGAGGACAATTTACTTATGTAGTTTGATCTAGAATATTCATACATTTTGATACACCAAACAACCTAATCTTAGACCTGCATTTATATTGTCTTTATGATACATTTTTCACAATCCTCTATATAGAAAAATATGTGAGCCAAATTAAAGTTGATCATTATGATGTCAATAAGATTTAAGTAACTATTTTAGTCAATTGGATACTCGAATGAATTAGCTGAAAAACTGTGGTAGCTACTTGGTGTTGGATCTTTGGATTTATTTGATATAGCTTGAGGATATTGAGTTGCTGAACACATCAGAGAAAAGACAAGAAATTTTGGTTGTGTTTTATTTCATTCTAAAACAATTCTATTTTTATCTGCTAAATGAAGGCATTGGTTGTTACCATGAAATTGGTAAAGTTATCATTGAGCATGCTATAGGCATTTTTGAGACTACCATATACATATGGATGCACATGCTAAGTAACTGTCATTACTTCTCTCGATTTGTTAGAGATTAGATGAATGAGTGTTTGGGGTACCAAAAAGCACTTAATCTACCCATCAAGATAATATTATGTATGTCTATCATCATAGATTTTTTCATGACAAATAGGTATCCTATAACATAATAAGAGTTTACGACAAACTTTTGCCCTAATTTACAAAGCAAATAACCTATTCTACACTAATTTACAAAACATAAAAACTATTACGCCAATCTTTGACAAGAACTTCACTACCCTACAACTCTGATTAAACTAGAGAAAGATAAAAAGTTTCACTTTATTCTTGTAAACTATATTTTCCCAATTTTAAAAATTGCAAGGATAAGAATACAAGCCTTCATTCTTCCTCGTGACTTAAACCCTTGAAATGTACAACTAAGATATTAGTTTTAAATAGTTTAATAATAACTACTCTTTTCTACATATGAAAGATATAAAAAATTTAAAAATATTATCCAAATAAACAACTCAAATCATGTTCGCCATGGAACAACACTAAAAACACATTTCGATTGGAAAACGTGGGAACCATGCGGACGATATCTTTATTTCCAGAAATTCTCAATTTTCCTGCAAAGCACGTGATGAATTTTCCATGGAACACGATAAGAATCCTGTGAGAATTCTTTCTCAACAGTATAGAATGATTAAAACCTGATTTTAATATAATAGAATTCTCATATACAAACGAGCCCTGCAAACTTCCTCGTGGGTGGTAGGGTTTTCTGCATATAATTTTCAAGTAATTTAAGTGGGTTCTCAGAAGGCCACAATGATCATGGCTGCCACAATTAAATTTATGAGAAAACAATAAGAGGGTCACAGATAAAAATGCAATGTGAAAAAGCAACTATCTCCAGCTGGTAAAATTTAGAGGGAGAAGATATAAAAATGGGAACTCAGAGCCCATATCAGTGGATACCAAGAAATCAAACCCCATTCTTTCAGAGTTATTATGACAATGGCGTTCTTTGGTTTTGTAGCAGCCTTGTTCTTCGTCATTGTTTGGGTTTCGATCCCGGGACCTGTGGATGCAAGTTTAGGGTATGCACGCCCCCAGTTAAAGCTGAAGGATCCTGTGGTAATCCTGGTTTCCTGTGATGGCTTTCGGTTTGGTTATCAGTACAAAACGCATACACCCAACATCCATAGGCTCATCTCCAACGGCACCAGTGCAGAGACAGGTATGATACCTGTTTACCCAACCCTCACTTTTCCAAACCATTATTCGATTGTAACTGGGCTTTATCCTGCCTGGCATGGAATTATCAACAACTATATTAGGAACCCTCAAACAAATGAGACCTTTACTGTCAAAAACACTGAGCCCAAATGGTGGCTGGGAGAGCCCCTGTGGGAGACTGTGACCAAACATGGGCTGCAGGCTGCTGCTTATTTTTGGCCCGGCTCTGAAGTTGTGAAGGGCCCCTGGAATTGCCCCAAAAAGTTTTGTCAACACTATAATGGGTCTGTTCCCTTTGAGGAAAGAGTGGATACTGTGTTGGGTTATTTTGACCTGAAACCATCAGAAATGCCCAAATTCATTACCCTCTATTTTGAAGATCCTGATAGTCAGGGCCACCAGGTTGGGCCAGATGATCCCAAGATAACCGAGGCAGTTGCTCATATTGATTCCTTAATGGGGAGACTCATGAATGGGCTTGAACAAAGAGGGGTTTTGGAGGATGTGACTATTATCATGGTGGGAGACCATGGCATGGTGGGCACTTGTGATAAGAAGCTCATCTTTTTGGAGGATTTGAGTCCTTGGATTACAATTCCTTCCAATTGGGTAGACACTTATAGTCCTGTGCTTTCCATTAGGCCTCCCCTGGGAGTTTCTCCATCTGAAGTGGTGGCGAAAATGAAAAAAGGCTTGAAGTCTGGCAAGGTGAACAATGGTGAGTATCTGAAGGTTTTCCTGAAAGAAGATCTACCAAGTCGGCTTCATTACTCAAGTAGTGATCGGATTCCCCCTATCATTGGGTTGGTTGCGGAAGGGTTCAAGATTGAGCAGGCCAACTCCAATACTCAAGAATGTGGAGGAGCGCATGGTTATGATAATGCATTCTTTTCTATGAGGACAATTTTCTTTGGCCATGGTCCTCGTTTTGCAAGGGGGCGGAAAGTGCCATCTTTTATGAATGTTGAGGTTTATAATCTCATCACTTCTATTTTCGGCATCCCTGGAGCACCTAACAATGGCACTAAATCTTTTGCAAAGTCAGTTCTACTGCCTCATTTCTCTGTTTGATCTGAATTTGCAATATCAGATGTTGCTGTCAATTGAATAAAAAGTCTTCAAGTTTAAGCTGAGTGCGGTAATAACCTGACTTTAGTGGTGTTATAATCACCTCTGTTGATTCTCTTTCCAGAGAACAGTGTTTAGAAGAAGGGTGTAAACTGCTTGTGTTAAAACTACCAAACTGTTAAAATCTTAGGCCGTTTGGTAAGGATCTTTTGTAATAGTGAAAAAAAAAAAAATCTTTTGTAATAGTGTGAGGATTTGTTCTCCTTTTGTCTCCAATTTGCTTCATTTTTCCTTTTATTTATGTTACTTCTATTACTACTGACGTGTTAAAGCTAGCTTAATTGTCATTTGTGGGCTTTGTGTATTTGTTGTTGTTCTAGACTTGGCAAGGAAGAATAAAGTTAGGCATTTCATTATCCCCTATTTTTGGTGGCAGAGTATACTAATGAAACCATGCTGCAAATGCATGCACAGGTAATGAAGTACTTTTTTCTGACCATTTATACAAGTTTGAGCAATTCTAAGATTGATATATATCAGGTGGTTGTCTTTTGCTATGCAATACAATCAAATTCCTTTTATTGATTGCTCAAAGCTCAAAATGTTGGTTGGAGTTAAAAATTATGTGATTTTTGAATTCCTATGACTGCAAATTTTCTCTGCTTCTGTAAAACAAGTTATGTTTTGATCTGATCAGGTTCTTATTGTTCCTGGTTACAATGGTATAATGCTTCTGATCAAAGACTGTCCTAGAAAATAAGTACTCTGTTGTGTCTAATGTCTTGCCCAATTGAGCATCAATTACTATTCTACGAGTATTTGTTGTTGGGATTTTAAAAAGTAACAGGGTATACTCATTCAATGTTCTTTGCGTAAGGTTATTGCTGTCTATCCTGAAGTCATGCATAATAGTTTCAGAGTCAGGGTTATTTGTAGCTTGTTGCAGAATGATTATCTTAGAACGAATATCTCTGTTATCACATTTCTGTAACCATTTCCCGTTTATTGGAAGAATTTTTTTATCTGAAGAATTTATGTAGAGAAATAGTTTAGACATTTTCTATAGAAGGTTTAGTTTCTTTCTTTTAGGGTAATATTTATCACCTTTAAGATGAAGCCTGTCTCAAACCAAAACCTGGAAACAGACTTATGTCTGAAAGTTACAAAATGAAAAATATGAGAGGCTAGATGAATCCTATTAGAAAAAAAAGGCATGGAGAGAGATGACATATATAAAGAAGTCGACTGCCTAAAATTTGCTTTATGGGCCTACATGGGTTATTTGAGATTGTTTTTAAAGATCTGCTCGTTTTGGTTGGTGTTTTTCCATTTTCATAATTTTAATCTGTTTATTCACCATCCTTGTGATGGTTGGTTATAATAAATTACTTGAGAATGAGATCAAATATTATGTAAAATGTACTTGCAGAAACTTGAAGTTATATCTGTACTTGTGTTGCAGTTTTACTCTCTAAATCTCCAAAAACTGTGTCTACACTGTTTTCCTAATTTCAATCTGCTTTTGCGTTTTTCTGATGCTTAGCATAGAATGAATTTTTGGGACATTACAGCACCGTCACATTTTGCAATTGAACTGAAATTGAACATTGAAGTAGGGAGTTGGACTAATAGGCCCCATTTCCCCTGTTTGAGCCTATAGAGCTTTGCAGATCAAATGTTCGTTTTATAGAGAAGAATTTCGAATGTTGATTCTATAACAAAATGAACTTGTTTGTAGAAACACAAGAGCCTTAGCTGTCTATTCTTTAGTTCTTGATTTTTTTTAGAGTCATAGTTGTTGGGAAAATATGCATTGTACACCTTTCATAATATTATAATGTAATTTAATATTATTTGTGGTGTATCTAGGAGATCTAGACATTCTTGGGGCTATCATCTGTGTTGTATTTTAACATTGGGATAAATATTTAATGCGGTTTTGTACATGGACAAAATGTTACATATTCAGAAAACTTAATACCAAAAAGTTCATGGTATTAGTTTACGTGGTTTATGTAATACCAGTTAGAAGTTTTGTGGAAGTTTATTTCTTTAAAAACAAGCAAAGGAGTAGCTGTTTAAGGTTGCCTACTTTGGTTAAGGTTAGTTTAGGGTTGCCTTGTGTAAGCATCTTATGTAGATTGCACATGTGAGGGTTTGAACCACGGATTGCGATTTGTTGTTACATGATTCTCATTTGTTTATTCACATGGAGTGCATTTAGAGAGCTTGATACTTCAAAGTTATTCATGGAAATTTTGTAGATGTATTGTAATATTTGTGGATGAAATATACATCGAGCATGGATGCTTTTGGAAGCTAAGTTTGTCTCTTGAGGGTTTTTCCAAAGTATATCTCGTGTCATCTTGATAGTATCTTTGTTTATTCTTTTGCATGTGGATTGTAATTATTTGTTTGCACAAATTTATCTTTTGTTTATGTGGAAATAGTGATATATGGTTGCAAACATCCTTTCAATAGTTGCCTATTATTATTATTATTATTATTATTATTTTCTCATTGCGGGATGTCCTTTCCAATTGAAACTAGGCTAGCTATGGAAAAATCCCATAAATTTACCTTCAAACCTTAGACCAACAAACTAAAGCAACTTTATTGGTGTAATGGTGAAAATTGCATACTTGTGCCCTGCCCTTTTATTTTTTGGGTCTGAAGTGAAAAGGTTGGCCTAAAATGCATCAATCTTGATCGCAACATCACTCACATATAGTGTTCCTCATCCTTAAATCCACCATTTGCTACCTTGGTTCAAGTCGACAAGCCCAAAAGCGATGTATATTACATTTGTGCCTATTGATTTGAATGACAATTTTAGAAGTTAAGATTTTAAAATTCAAACTTTTTGTTGTATTTTCCATTGGTTGCTTGAGTTGCCTAAAGCGTGAATAACTCTAGGTGGTACATTGAAAGTAAAAACCCAATTCAATGAAGGATACAAGTTTGTGTGTGATGGGCACTTGTTCTTGAGTCCCAACATATACAAGGAGTTGTAGGCCTAAGTAATGTTCCATATGACAAGGATGGTTGGCCGAAACAAGGGAACATTGAGGTGGTTGGGGGTGTTGATATTCCTTTTCATGATGATTTTATTCTTCTTGAGGGTAATGATGAACCTTGTAGTTCCTCATGGTGTTGGTGATGTGGGCTCTCCTACTGTTCCTATTGGTGTTAGTGTGATGCGAGCTTTCCAATTATTCTTGGTTTGGGTGTTAATGAGGGGAAGTACATTGATGATGATCTTGGGTCAGGTGTTGAGCGGATTGCAAGTGGGAGTTCTTTTTGTAATGTGGTTAATGAGATTTCTTTCACCATATCAATGTGTTCCTATTCCCATCACTATATATCAAGAATCTTGGCTTCATGAATGTTTTGACTTCAGGGTGTAATCCTTCGAGAAGAATGTTGAGGAGTTTAGTGATAATTTGGATAAACAAAAAGTAACATTGGCCAGTAATGTTATGTTTCTTTGTGCTCGTGTTTTGTATCCCATGACAAGTTCAAGCTTCCCATGACCATTGTTACCAAGATTGTTGTTACTAGTTTAGGTGATAGATTACTAAGATTGTTGTTTCTTGTTTGGATGTTGATCATTTTGGCTTGTTATGATGATAGAGACTATGTTGTTGTCATTGTATGCTCTTATGGTTGGCGGACTTGATTTATCATATGAGGATAGTGCGGTGAATAGTTGGTTACTTGTTTTGATCTGTATTTTCTATAGGGTCCTATGTATATGGCTTCTTAATCATCCCTATTTTGTTTTATGGGACTTTAAGTTCATCATATTTTATGTATTGGCGTTGTATGAGCCATATTTATAAACTATATCAAGTAATTAAAGAAAACAATCATAAAGCATAATTGATGAATGTGTAGAGTTCTATTGTGAGTAGATAAAATGAATCACAAACATTGCATCATCATTCTAGGAGTATATTGCACATAAATTATATAGAATCCGTAGTGAAAACAAACATATAGAAAATAAAAAGCACCATTATCAGAACCTAGAATTGTTATATTCAAACAAGCCTTGCAAACTCGCTTTGCATGGCTTGTAGGGTTTTCTTCATATAGTTTTCAAGCAATTACACATGCTCATTGAAATGGTTGGTACACTATTTGGATAAATAAGAATTTAAGTGGGTCCTCAAAAGGCCATAGCGGCCATGGCTGCCACAATTAAATTCATGGGAAAACAATAAATCAATAGATAAAA